>NC_133620.1:26126591-26180913 GCF_048593235.1 Sminthopsis crassicaudata
AGGCCAGAGGGCATGAAGAATCTGGTAAATGTTCTTACCTTGAAGGAAAAGAGGGTCTGTGAGATGGAGGTAAAGATGGGGTGCATTCCAGGTATGGGGACAGCCAGGACAGAGGCCTGTCAACATGTGTGGAATGGAAAAATCCAGTTTGGGCTGGAGAAGTGTCTTTGGTGGTTCAAACTTTGCTTGGAGTCATTATTTAGAGGTATTTGAAGGACTTTGGGGAGACCTCAGTCAATCTGCTTTTATTCCCCCATTTTGGCCTTGCCCCCACCCTTTATGTCTAAATCATGAACCTAATTCACCTTATCTTAGTATAGAGTGAAAAAGCATTTCTGAAGTGTCTACTGCCCAGGGTGCAGGAGTAAAAGGAAAGTGTGATAGGACGGGAAAGGGATCCGGGTCAATTTGAAAAGTTAAACAAAGGACTTTTATTCCAGAGGAGTTTACTGAGTGTGTGTGTGAGGGAAGAAAAATGCCATGATCTACGCTTTTTAAAATTATATTTTATTTATTGCCAATTGTATGTAAAAGCAATTTTAACATGTTTTTTTTAATTTTGAATTCTAAATTCTCTCCCCCCTCTTCCCTGCCCCTCAGATGGTAAGCAATTTCACATAGAATATACACATGCAGTCATGCACAACTGTATTTCCATGTCAGTCAGGTTGTGAAAAAAAACACAGCCCCCCCCCCAAAAAAAAAAAGCCTGCCAAAAAAATTAAGAAGGTGAAAAATATGCGTCAATCTTCATTCAGACTTTATCTGTACTTTCTCTGGACATGGATAGCATTTTTCATCATGAGTCCTTTGGAATTTTCTTGATCATTGGATTGCTGAGAAGAGCTTAAATTGATCATCATATGATATTATTGTTGGGCACAGTGTTCTCTTCGCGTTGTGTAAGTCCACATTTTCCTGAAAGCATCCCGTGTGTCATTTCTTGTTGCACAAAAGTATTCCATGACATTTATATACCACAGCTTTTTTCAGCCATTAGTTGATGAGTATTTTCTCAATGTCCGCCAGTAAAAGAGATGCTGTTTTGTACTCATGGAACCTTTTCCTATTTTGTTTTGTTTTTTCCTTTTAGATACAGAGCTAGTAGTGATATTGCTGAATCAAAAGGTATACACAGTTTTATTTGCCTTTAGGGATAGTTCCAAATTGCTGTCCAAAAATTGGGTGGATCAAATCCACCAACAGGCCTCAGTGTCTCTGTTTCCCACATCCCCGCCAACATTTATCATTTTCCTTTTCTGTCACATTAACTAATCTGATAGATGTGAAATGGTTGATACTTCAGAGTTGATTTCTTTAAAAACTTCATATATGTGAGTGTGTATATACATATATGTGTATGTATGTATATATATATGAAATTATGCCTTTATAAGAGACATTTTTTGTAAAAAAAAAATTTCTCCCAGCTTTCTGCTTTTCTTCTAATCTTGGTTGCATTGGCTTTGTTTATGCAAAAAGTTCCTGATTTAATATAATATAATATACATTTATATCACATAATATTCTTTATTTTTATGGTCATTAATTCTTCCTTTTATTTATGGACCTCACAAGCAAATTATTCCGTGCACTCCTCATTTGCTTATGGTCTCATCCTTTTTGATTAAATCATGTGCCCATTTCAATATTATCTTGATATATAGTATGGGACGTGGGTCTTTACCTAGTTTCTACCAAACCTGTTTTCCAGTTTTCCCAAAAGTTTCTGTCGTGTAGTGAGTTTGCGTCCCGATACCTTGGGCTTGGTTGTTTACTACTGGGTATTGTGCACCTAATCTATTCTCCGGATCCACCACCACTGTGTTTCTTAACCAGTACCAAACTTTTGATAATTACAACTTTATACTGCAATTTGAGATCTGGCGTGGCTGGGCTACCTTCCTCCACCTTTGTTGTCATGGATTCCCTTGATATTCCTGATCTTTTTTCATCTCCACCTTTAAGTAAAATTATTTTGGTGTCTGTATGTCTGGTGGACTGGGATTGGAAGAGAAGAACATAAAGACCAATCAAAAGATTGTTGCAGTAATTGAATGGAGAAGGGATCAACTTAGGTGGTACATGTGTGAGTGGAGAGACTCTGGATTTGAGAAATGGTGTAGGGTTGAGGTAGCGAGGTTCGGCACCTGGCTGGAGCTGTGTGGAAAGGGCGAGAAATATGCCTGAATTCGAGGAGGGGTGCGGCTTTGCCACTGGTTTGGGCGGGAAGAGGAGGAGGGACACTGCCCCATAGCACAAGGACGGGCCACAGCAAGAGAAGGATCTTCCATCAATTTAGGGAGAGTTTCCTATGGGGGGTCAGGCCAGGGCAGAGAGTTTAGAGACAGGAAACTCCCAGGAGGCTCTCAGGGCTCAGGCTGGATCTGGAAAGGGGCCTCCAGGCCTCCGGTCCAACTCATGCATGAAAGGAATCCCCACCCTGCCTTCAGGGCCAGGAGTCCTCAAGCCTTTGGAGACCTCCCACTCCCTTCCTCCAGGAGCTCCAGTTCCACTCTGGGACAGCCCCAAAACTTCCTGTTGTCAAGCCCCAGTCTGCCTCTCCTCAGCTGCCCCCTCTGGTCCCTGGAGGACTTGACCAGATTCAGCAGAATCTGCCTCACTTAATGGACCACATGGTCCCAGGAACTTCTTTGCTGCCCCATCATCACCACCCTGCCAGCTCATACTGAGCTTGGAGTCCACTCAGACCTTTCAATCTTCTTTTAGAATAACTGCCTCCCTCCTCTGATACTCATGGAGTGGATTTTTCTTTAAGCAACATTTATCATATATCATTTAACATTTATCTCTGTTGAATTTTATTCGATTCAGCTCAAGGCTCTAGCCAGGGCAGCAAGTGGTGCAATAGATTGAGTGCTGGGCCTGGAATTGGAAATTCAAATCTGGCCTCAGACTCTTCCTAGCTGTGGGACCCTGGGCCGGTCATTTGCTCTTGTTTGCCTCAGTTTCCTCATCTGTGAAATGAGCTGCAGAAGGAAATGGCCAACGCTCCAGTATCTTTGCCAAGAAAACCCCAAATAGGGTCATGGAGAGTTGGATGTGACTGAAGAACTCTTAACAACAGGAGACTGGCCAGGTGAGATTGTCAGATCCTAAGTCTGTCACCCAGGATATTCATTCTCCTCCCAACTCTGTGACTTCTCAAATGTAAGGACCCTGGTCTTTCTGCCTTTGTCTAAGACGTTGATTAAAAAGTTAAACAGCGCAGGTCCCGGGACATTCCTCAGGGAGCCTCTGGCCACCTTCGGTGGGAAATCTTTTTTGTGCCCCCCCCTCCCCCTGCCCTCATTTAATGCTCTGTTTTATGCAATTACCTTTCTTTATACTTATTCTGTAGGTATATACCATATACATGTTTAGTTGTTTCAGTCTTGACTGATTCTTTGTGATCCATTTGCGGTTTTCTTGGCAAAGATCCTTCTCCAAGTCATTTTACAGATGAGGAAACTGAGGCAATTGGGGTTAAATGACTTGCTCAGGATCACACAGATAGGAAGTGTTAAGTGTCCGAGGTAGAATCTGAACTCAGGTCCTCGAGACTTAAGGGCTGGTGCTCTACCCACTGCACCACCTAGTTGTTCCTTTGTGCATCTTTAAACGTATTTATCGGCGTGTTCACGTTGTGTTTCCCCATTAGAGCAGATTGTCCTGGCCCACAGGGACTGGGTTTTAGTCCCTGCGTCCCGGTGCCTAGCATAGTAGGGGTTAATAAGTTATTGTTGAACTATGAGTGGATGGACTCAGATGGAGAAGTCCTCGTCCAAAGACGCCCTCGGCCCTGGGCAGCTCAGGAGCCTGCAGCTAGAAGAAGCTGGCCCGTTTTGGAGAACGTTCACTTGTGTCTCTTTGACAAGCTCTCCCAGAGCCTGTTTCCCCGTTTGTAAGGCCCAGATGTCCAGTCACTGTCTGCTCCCCTCCTCCTCTCAGGAGCTTGGAACCCAAGCCCAGTCCCTTCCTGCTGCTGGGGTTTGTGGCCCCTGGCCACGGCCCTCAGGGAACTTCTGCCCCAGGTGTGCTTGGTGGTCACGTGGTCCCGGACTCCAGGTTCACCCTCTCCTCCCTTCTTCCTGCAAAAACTAAACCCTCTTTTAAAGCTGGATTCAACACTGTCCCCCAAATCCCCCCCAAGGACCCCGACCACAGCAGAACCACTCCCCTTTCTCAGAGGTAACAAGTCAAGGAGGGAGCCCAAATAAATCTACCTTCACCTCTGACTGTGGGTGGCTCTGGCAGGGCACCCTCCGGCTGTCTGCCTCAGTTTCCTCAGCTGTACAATGGGGGTGATTACGATAGCCCGTTCCCAGGGTGGTCATGGGGATCGGAGGAGATGACAGTCACAAAGCAGCAAGTGCAGTACTTGGTACACAGCAGGCGCCCAATAAGTGCTTTGGGGAGCTGCAGGTTCTTCCTTAGCACTTGGAACACAGAGAGGTGGGAGCGGCTCTTGGAAGGCAGCAGGGCTCAGTTAGCGCCCAAGCGATGAGAGCCGCTCTCACCACTCAGGAAAGGGGGCAGAGAGATGGGGAGCCGGGGCTGGGACCCTGCAGGGGTGTGGGGCTGGATCTGCACTCGGGGCTTCCGGACTCTGGGGCGCCAGCTGGGAGGAAAGCAGTTTGTGAACCCCGGAGCCCTTCGGGATGTGCAGGCCCTGCCTCAGCCCATGCAGCGGCCCGTGAACCAGAACTCACTTGTTTCAGGGGCCAACCCCCCATCCCCAGCTCATCTTCCTGGGCCCCAGCTACCCCGCCTTCCCTCCCTGCCCCACCCCCGAGCCTGGCTCTCAGTCAGCGCCACATGGGGCAGGGGGGGACAGGGGCACATTCTGCGTCTGCTTCTTTTCGGTCACGCTCGCTGGCAGCCGGCCTGCATTGTCTGTGGGCTTGGCAGCCTCTTTGAAGGTATTTGGGGGGGGGGCAGCAAAGCCAAGGGAGAGGAAGGAGGGCGCCCGCTTCCTTCACCCCCTGTTCTCTGGCCCAGATCACACTCCTAGAGACGGAGCAGGAAGGGCATGCAGAACGGGGAGCCTAGAATGTCAGAGCTGGGGGACCTAGAACAGGAGGAGTCAGAACTAGGAGGGGGCTGGGACGGGGGCTATCAGAACTGGGGGACCCCAGACAGGGGGTGTCAGAACGGGGGGACCTAGAACGGGTGGGCCTTTTCCGGGCCCTTTGGCCTTTTCTCCTTTCTCTCCCTCGCCCTCTGTCCCACCTTCTGTGTCCCAAGAGCCCCCTTGTCCGCGTGTCTGCTCCAGGTTTCCGGTCCCCGCCCTCACCCTCCAGCCCTGACCTCTCTCTAAGTCCCTGGCTGTTCACAGCCCACTTGAGCTAGGTGTGTCTCCTGTAAGTTTCTCCCCTTCACTTGTCCAAGACAGAACCCGTCATGCTTCCTCCAAACCTCCTCCTCCTTGGGTCCCTGCAGTCACCAGCCGCCTCCCAGCCTCTCTCTCACCCTCACATATCGGATCAATGGCAGATCTCATGGCAGCGGGGCGGGGCAGTGGTTAGTGCTCTGGACCTCCGGTCTGAAAGCTCCGAGTTCAAATCCTGCCTTAAACCCTGCTAACTGTGCGAGCAAGTCCCTCAGCCTCCCTCTCTGTCTGTAAAAAAGCTGACCTGGCCCTTCCCTCGTTCCCATCTCAGCTGCAGCCCTGCTCCCCCCGGCTCCTTCAAGACTCTGCAGGAATCCCCCTGTCCCCAAGGAGCCTTCCCCGGGTCCTTCAGGACGACAGGGTCCTCGTCACAGACTCCCCCTCCCCTGGATTTTTACCTTGGATGTATTTTGTACAAACTTAAGACTTACATGTGATCCCCCGGCCCCAAGGACATGTGACCTTCTCCAGGCCAGGGACTTTCCCTGTCTGCCCCGGCTCCCAGAGTTTGGGAAACAGCTGGAGCCGTGTAGATGAGCCTTCAGTGACTGATAACCCCAAGGTCAGGTTGGAGAGCCTGAGCTCAGAGGGTGCAGTTCTGCAAGTCGCCACGAGGTGGCGGGCTGCCCCGGCCAGGCTTGACCCCATGGTCAAGCCCTTGGTGCTGGGGGGTGGGGGGCATTTAAGCTGGCAGTACCCGCTGACAGGGGCAGCCCTTCGCTCTCAGGCTCTGGCCCCGGGCCGAGGCCTTGGGTTCCCGTGCTGGTTCTTTCACTTGCCACGGGACCCAGATCTGAAACCTGACAGCACTTCCAGGGGCCGTTTTGGTCAGGACCCTGTGCCTGAAACATAAGGATGGGGAGGGTCTGCCTCTGCCCTCCTGGCCCGGCCGCCCCCTGGGGGAGCCTGAGGCATGGGGACACTGGCAAGGTCTGGACCGGGGCTGGGAGGGAGGAAAGCTAAGTCACTGAGCATTTATTAACGGCCTACTGTGTGCAGGCCCTGAGCCCTGGGAAAACAGTCCTTGTTCCCAAGGAGCGGCCGGTCTAATGGGGGGGGGGGGGAACGCAGCGGGCACACGGGTGCAAAGGGAAGAGAAAGAATGAACTGGGGGCAACCCCAGAGGGGAAGCACTCAAGGGAATCAGGGAAGGCTTCTCGGAGGAGACAGGGTGGGGGGCCGAGCATGCAGGCAGCAAAGGCTCTCAGTGTCCCCGGGGTGGGTGAGTTTGTGGGAGAGGGGAGACTGAAAAGAAGGTGGCCCCGTGGTTAGAGGGCCGGCCTGGGGTTCAAATCTGGCTCTGGCGCTCACCAGCCGAGTGACTGGTCACTGAACCCCTGTTTAGAGAAGGATCTTTGCCGGGATACCGCCCCCCCCTTCCCCCGGCAGCAGTGTGGGGAGGGGACAGAGGAGAGGAGGGGGATGAGAGAGCATCCCAAAGGTGAGACCTGCAGGCCTGGTGACAGAACTCCCAGGGACTGACTGACCCAGGCTGGGAACCCAGAGGGAGCCGGGGAGGGGGAGAGGAGATTGGGGGGGAGGCCCCCTGGGGAGGCTGCTGAGCCCGGAATCCATCAGGTTGATGAGCCCGCCTCCCTCTGGGCCCTGCGCCTCACAGAGCCCTGTTTCTCAACAATCCTCACAAGAGAAGGGGCAAGGGCCGCCTCTCCGTTTTTCCGGGTCCTGGTCACCCGGGGTTCTGCGCTGGGGTGCACAGGGCAAGGTGGACGTTGATCAGCTAGAGAGAGTATCCAGGGGAAGGCTACCAGTGTGAGGAAGGGTCTCAAGTCTGTGCCATACATAGGAAGGGCAGTGAAGGGAACTGGAGCATCCTGGAGGAGAGAACTGAGCAGGAAGGATTGGTCCTGTTCTGTTTGACCCGGAGGGCAGAAGCAGACCGAGGCAGAAGGGGCTCCCTCACAATCCCAGGTTTCTTAAGGTTGAAATGAATGCCTGACAGAAGGTAGTGAGCTCCCCATCAGTGGAGGCTTCCGGGCGGGCTGACCCTTTGTTTGAGATGTTGGGGATGGGGGGGATTCTTGCTCAGGTCCAGGTTAGAATAGATGCCCCCATTGATGATGTGAAACCTAGTTTTGGGGGCTCTCCGTATGGAAACCAAAATATGATGAGGTTTAGGTTTGGGGGTTTCCTTTCAGGGAACCAAACAATGAGGTCTAAATTTAGGGAACCCAAATGAGATTAGGGTTTCTGGTGGTCAGGGAGTTAAATGATAAGGACTAGTGGCAGGTTTGGGGTTCGGGGAACCAAATGGAGAGGTTTGGCTCCCCTGCTCCCCCTTGGGATTCAGTGCAAGGGTAGGGAGTTTTGGGGAACCCCCTTCTGGTGGTGCAGAGATTCTCTGTAAAGGAATTTACAGAACCGAAAACCTAGATTGATAAGAGGTTTATTATGGGGATGGGAAGTAAGGTTAGAAATCCTGACAGAGGTATAAAGTCTCTTTAGGGAAATAGGTGAGGGTAAAGAGAGGCTGACACTGGAAGAGAATATTGTCCAGTGGGCAGAGACTTCCTTGGCGCAGCAAGCATGGCATAGCTGGCACCTCTGCAAAAAGAGGATTTTAGATCAGAGCTTTGTGCATTTGTAGCCAGGGTGCTAAAGAGAATACTTTGCACTCAGCAAGTACTTAATGGATGTGCCTTCCTTCATTCATCTTCCTTTGAGTCAGGGGCAGACACACTGAGCCCCCGTACTCAGGAGGGGCTTAATAAATGCAGGAAGAGTCACCCAGCCTAGTCCCCAGAGACCCAGCTCCCTCCTAGGCTGACTTTGGAATCCGGGGCCCCAGGACAGTTTGGGCGGAGGGAGAGGCGGAGTTACAGGGGAGGGGGGTTCTGTGCATTAGAAGGAAGGCAGCCCAGAAGTCCCGAGGCCATTGTGGTAATGACCTGCCCAGCTCTGGCCTGCTGCCTGATGAAATATTCATTGCCTTTGATTAGAGAGAAATTAGAATAAAAGGCTGGGCTCAAATTGGGTGGAATAATGCCATGTAAATAATGCAGGGGCTCTAAGTGGAAACAGCCGCCCTCTGCCCCACCCCGGCCTCCATTTGTTTGGGAGATGATTAGACTGAGGCGAAGCCGGCAAGTGTCCTTGTCATCTCTCCCAGCAGGGGGAGAACGAGAAGGTTCCCGGCATTCCTCTGGGGGGTCATGTGGATGTGGGCTGGGCCGGCCTGGGGCCCAGAGTCTCCGAGCATGCCAGAACCTTCCAGTCTCCTAGACTGGGCTTGGACACCCAGCAGCCTGGAGTCTTGGAGACAAAAGAATCTTTCCCTTTGAGAATCTGAGAACCAGGGGAAGGTCTAGAATTTCACATCTAGAACTGGGGAGTCGGAGGATCAGGTCACCCGGACACTGGGAATTCTGACAGGAGGCGGCCAGGTGGCTCAGTGGTTAGAGCACTGGGCCTAGAACCAGGAAGACCTGAGTTCTAATCCAGTCTCAGATTTAATAAGTGGGTGACTCTGCAAGTCATCTAAACCCTGAGAAAGAAGTGGCAAAATTCCCCAGGGTTGGAGGGTGTGGAGTCACAGTCACCACAGCAGAACTAGGAAAAGGGCTCAGAATCCCAGAGTTTTTGCCTTTTAGGCCCAATCTCAAGTCATGGCAATTTGGAAGCAAAGACCAAAACGGCCTCGGGTCCTGAGCCCTCCCAGGGCACAGGAAGCCCTCCACCAAACGTCCGGGTGCTCAGTCCCATGTTGGGCATTGCACAGAGCTGGTACCCAGCACGTGTTTGTTGGCTGGCCTGACCTGGGTCCCAAGGCCTTGGGCTCTAGTCCCTGCTTGCTTTGTGACACTGGGTGAAGTCTTTCCCCTCTCTGGACAGTCCCTCTGTAAATAAGGATCCTTAAGTCTTTTCTCTGGCTTTCTGTAAGTTGGCCTGAGCAATCGCTGGCGGTTCGGGGGCTGGGCTGGCTCTGAGCCGGTGCCAGCCTGAGAAGCTTTGCCAGGCCCTGGCTGACTTCCCTCCTCTTCCCCTCAGGAGCAGCAGCAGCAGAAACCCCCTAAAGTGCCATCTGCCCATTCTCAGCCTCACGTTGCCCTCCGGGGAGCTTTCTGCAGGAGAAGATCCATTATCAAAAATAAATATTTATTGACCCACTGGCTCGGCTCCTCTTACCCAGCCTTGGCATGCGACTCGGTGCCCGCAGGCCGGCTTTCTGGGGTGCCTCTTACCGCGGCTCTCTTCTCCCCCTCCAAGACATGGCCCAGCTTCTGTCACACACTTACCAGACCTCCCACTTCTCAGGCCTCAGCTTCCCCATCTGCAAACTGGGGGCAATGGGCGGTGCTCCCAGCCCCACGGGCCTGCAGCAGGGGAAGCCCTTTGTGCACCTTAGAAGTGGGGCCAGGGACCAGGGAAACGGGTGCTCTTGTTCCGGGGCCTAGTTTGGGAAAATTTCAACTTTAAGTTTATAATCGACATTCCAGTGAACACACTAAGTTCCATTACCTAGTGATAAACTCCAGATTCTCTGCAGGCAGTCAACAAGCATTAATTAATTACCTACTACATACCTACTATGTTCCATCACCTAGTCATATACTCCATATTCTCTCCAGTCGACAAGCATTAATTAATTGCCTACTATATACCTACTGTGTTCCATCACCTAGTCATAAACTACAGACTCTTTACAGTCCATCAATAAGCATCAATTAATTACCTACTACATACACACTATATTCTATTACCTAGTCATAAACTCCAGATTATTTTCAATCAACAATTACTAATTAATTACCCACTAGATACCCACTACATTCTGTTAATTATCATAAACTCCAGATTCTTTGCAGTCAGTCAATAAACATTAATTAATTACCTACAAGCAAAGGTGGGCGCTGAGGATAAAAATTATGAATAAAATGAGACATTCAGTCTCCCTAGGGAGCTGACATTGAATGGAGATGACAACATGTACACGGGCTGGGATCTGGATATCCAAACTACATTTGTGGTTGTGTTTTTAGAGCTGGACTATGGAGGGATGAAGGGGAGAGCTAAGCTTGCAGAGGAAAGTGGGTTCTTGGTGAAGACGTACTTGTCAGACATGGAGGAGCCGGAGAACCTTCTCAGTAAGCCCCCACCCAAGCACTCCATCTCTCCCCTTTGTCCAGGTTATCCCCAGTGCCTGAATTGCATTCGCCTCCATCTCCTCTTCTTGGACTCCCCACTTTATTTCAAGGTTCAGCCCAAGCCCCCTTCTAATCAAAGTCTCTCCTGCCCCTCCTTGTGCCTGCAGTTTCTTTCCCATAGCCTGATCTATGGGTGCTGCAGCCCTAGCTGCCCCCCAATCTCCCTGAGAGAAAGTGCCTTTTCTCAGATTTTTAGCTGCCCAGCACCCAACACAGACCTTGTACATGATGGGTGCTCAGTCTGTGATTGGTGAATTAATTAACTCAAGAATGACTGGATGCGTGCACCAGGGTTAAGGTTGGGCCAGGGAGAGGAGCTGAGAGGCCCGTGGGAAATTTGCCACATGCCCACTGAGCCCCTAATGTGCATTGTGTCCTATGCTGGGCACTTGGGTAGGAGACTATGGATAGAGCCCAGTCCTGCCCTCGTGCTCATGCCAGCAGGGAAGAGATGGCACATGAGTGTGCAACTAGAATGCGAGCTGGAATTCAAAAGATTTTAACCTAGTAATGTTCTCAGGGCTGGAGTGACAAGAACAAATGTGAAAATGCTCCTTGTGCTCTGGGGGTTACTGGGAGGGGAAACCAGATTTTGGAGCTGGGGTGGAGGAAATGATACAGTACAGATCAATACATAATGCACAACTGCTAGAAACTGAGAGCATTAATCACTTGGGAGCTTAAGTAAGACAGGGTCACTAAAGTATACTTGGAAAGAAGACAGGAGTTCCAGGGGTGAAACATTCAGAGCACAAGGGTCATTCCAGATCCAGGATGGCCTGAGCAAAGGCAAAGACTCCCACACAAGGAGCGTGTCATTTCCCAGTTGTTCTGGACAGAAAAGGTCCCTAAGGCAGGAGTCTGAAACAGAAGCTGAAAAGAAAGGTGAGAGGGAGCTTAGGCTTCAAGTGTTTGAGTTGAGCGTCTTATATTTGATCCTAGAAGCAGGAAAGAGAGGGAAGACATGGAGCTAAGGGAAATCTCCAAACTTTTTTCTTTTGAAATGGTGGGTTCCAAGATTTCCTCTCCCATTTGATATTGGTAGTATAGTCTTGTCGGATTTTAAATGTGGCTCCTTGACTCTTGATTTTTTCTTTCTGGCTACTTGCTGTAATGTCCGAGCTGGCTTTGTGGAGGTTCCTCCGCCCCCTCCAGACCTTGGTCTCAGCAGGATACTCACCACGAGAATGGGCAAGAATAGAGTCCAGAGTCTTTATTGTCTCCTTTACAAGTCTGTTCACTCTGACTGACTGACTGCGTCCCTAGTTCTCTCAGCCCTTAAATACCCTATTACAATTACATCATTACAGCATACTGAGCATGTGGGAACTAGAGAACCATGACATCCCCATGCTAAGCACTAAGTATATGTGGGAACTAGAGAGCCATGACATCCCCATGCTAAGCACTAAGTATATGTGGGAACTAGAGAACCATGACATCCCCATGCTAAGCACTAAGTATATGTGGGAACTAGAGAACCATGACATCCCCATGCTAAGCACTAAGTATATGTGGGAACTAGAGAACCATGACATCCCCATGCTGAGCACTAAGTATATGTGGGAACTAGAGAACCATGACATCCCCATGCTGAGCACTAAGTATATGTGGGAACTAGAGAGCCATCATCTCATCAGTCACACTGAGTTAACATCTTGTTGTAAGTATCCTTGTTTCAAGTAGACTTCTCCAGAGCTCGGGCCTTCTACAACTTGCAGTATGTTTTTTCCTTGGAAGCTCTAGATTTTGATCGGATATTCTGGTTGTTTTCAATTTGGGGTTTGTTCATAATATGATTCTTTCCATTTTCATTTTGCCATCTGGTTCCCATCTTCCTCCTCCTCTCTCCATCCCAGTAATTCTGAACCTCCTTTTCTTTTGCTCATCACCCCTTGACTCACTGGTTGTGGTGGGGAATTGGAATACTCCTTTCTCCCAGTGCATCTTCTACTCTCCTTCTACCATCGTAATTTTAACAAAGGTCCATAATTTCCAAATTTATCGCCCAATCTAGATCATGATGGTCATTATCTATCAATATCAGGAAATCCTTTTTTCTTCCTCAAGAAACTCAGTTCACAGTCTTTCAGTCAACTAACATCTAATAAGGGCCTACTATGTGCCAGGAACTGTTTGAAGGGCTAAGGTTACTAAGGAACACAAAGACCACCCCTACTCTCAAGAGCTCACATTCTAATGGGGGGGACAATGCAAATAACTAATTACAAACCATTAACCATTTTGAATAATTTTCGTTACTTAAAACTATTAAGAATTAACTACACACAAGAAGGGATAAATTTAAAATAACTGACAGAGAGAAGGTACCAGCATTAAGGGAAACTGGGAAAGGCTCCCTATAAATCCTGAGATTTTGTGGAACTGGAAGGAGCCAAAAAAGGCAGAGGTGCAGGAGAGCAGCCCAGACATGGGGGAGAGCCAGCTAAATGATCAGTGGCGGGAAGGACAAGAGGCTAAAGAGACCAGTGACTGTTACCAAGTGAACTGGGGGAGGGACAGAGGACAGGGGTGAGAAGGAAAGGGAAGGAAGGGCCAGCCAGTGAGCCCAACAGGACAGTGTTTTATCCCTGGAGTCCCAGAGAATCTCGGGAGGTAAGGGGGTGGTGGGGAAGGGGCTCCAGCTCCCCGATCCAGGTATTTTCACTGCTGCTGCTTTGGGCTTGGAAAGCTCTCCTTCCCATCCATCTCCTGGCTTCCCTGGCTCTTCTCAGGTCTCACCTACCCCCCCCCCCTTGCTGTCCCTCTGAGATTATTTCTCATTATCCCGTCTCTAGCTTGCTGGCCCCCACTTGCCTGGGTTTGTTCCCTGTGTTCCCCGTCAGACTGTGAGCTCTTGGAGGGCAGGGGTTGCTTTTCATCCTTGTACCTCCAGAGCTTAGCAGGGGCCTGGCACAGAGCGGGCCCTTCCTAAGGGCTCGTGAGTAGATCTAACCGCTGAGCGAGACAGTCCCTTCCCACACTCCTCGCCCCATCCTTGGCACCCAGGCCCTGCCAGGCTTGTGGGCTCCATGCAGAGGCTCAGAACCTTGGTCTGCCTCTCGCCTTCACACACTCCCTCCCAGTCCTGGCTCCCATTGCTGCCTGAAGCTGTTCTCAGGGCCTGGGCCGGGGCTGTCCTGGCTCAGCCAGAGATGGGCTCCAGGGACGGGCACCTTTGGGAGAAGGCCTGGGGGCTTACCCCCGGGGTCCGGAGCTCTCTCCCCTCAGCTGCCCCCCAGACCTCCAGCCTTCGGGCTCCAGCACCCAAGTCTGTCTCCCCTGGTTGGGACTTGATTTCTCCACCGGTATAAGAACAGGCTTGGGAGAGGTGGGGCTTTTCCAGCCCTTCTTCTTCTCTCCCAGCTCTGACACCCCCTGTTCCAGCCCTGACCCCGGTTTTATGATCTAATGCCCTTACAAGCTCTGAGTCTAGACCTGATGGCCTTTAACCCTGACACTGTGGCCATCAGCTGAAAGCCCGTGTCTTTGTGCTCCTCTCCTTGAGTGTTGGTCTGGACCTCCCCGTCCTGAGTATTTTCACACTCCTTGTACAGAAACGGCTCATGTGTGGGGATGGGTGGGGGGGGGGGGTCCCTGTCACTCCAGGCTTCTCTCCTTCTCCAATGCAGGGATCAGGCCTGCGGTCAGAGGGGAGGTGTTCGTGGGGACTGTGGCCACGGGCTGTCCCCACTAGGGGGGGATACACATCCCAAAGTTTTCTCCACATCACAAAGTTCCGCCGTCCACGCAGACGTGGAGTCCCTTCTCCAGCCAGTCCAGCCTTTGCTCCGAGCCCCCCCCCCAGCCCCCAGATGGTGGGGTCCCGCCGGAGGGGGAGGGCGAGAGCCTAGTTCTGATCCCAGCCCTGCCCCGGACCGCGCCAAGCGTGACCTCTACGTGTCCGACCTCAGTCTGTGCCCGTCCGCCGCGGGGCCCCTGCTCCTCACAGGCTATTGTCCCGAAGGGTCCCCAAGCCCTAAGGACCCCTGCAGCGCGCATGCTCCCTCCCCCTGTTGGCCGTCTCTGCCCACGGCCAGCTCCTCCACAAGGTGGCCCAGGCTGAATTCAAAGATCATTGAGCTCAGGCAGAAGGCCCCATAGCCTGGTCCCGACCCTGCTAATGATACTTGTACCGCTCCCTGTCGGGGCTGCTGTGGGAAAAGAACTTTGTCAGCCGGAGAGGCTGGTGAGCCATTGTCAGAATGACGCTCCCGGCCGTCTGTCTGCCCCGAAGTTTTCCGATGAAAAAATCAAAGCTACCTACTGCCTGAGAGGAGCTTTACGTCAGCATTGATTCGAGAAGTGCAAATCAAAATAATTCTGAGGGACCCCTCCCCCCTCAGATGGGGAAGACGGCAGAGAAGGAAAAGGAGCAATGCTGGGGGGCGGGGCGGGAAAACTGGGCCGCAGAGGGATTGCTGGTGGAGTTGTGAGCGGATCCACCCATTCCCGGGACGGACTTGGGGCTGTGCGCCCTGGGACCCAGTAAAGGGGAAAGAGCCCGTCGGGGCAAAAACTGGAAACTGAGGGGACGCCCATGGGGGAGGGGGGAGGGGGCGAGCCGGGGGCGGGAGCAGAGCGGTCACTGCTGGGCCAGGAGAAGGGACGGACTCAGAAAAACCGGCCGAGCCCGGCCCGAGGGACACAGTGAAAGAGAGGAGCGGGAGAGCGCCGCCCCGGGGGCCGGGACACACGCCGCGAGGACGCGCGATGGGCGACCACGGGCCACGTCCACGGACCGCGCGGCTCTGCTCGGCGGGGGCGGGAGCTCGCGGAGTACAAAGGACTGAAGGGAAGCGCTCCCGCCCGAGAAGTGACGGACTCGGAGCACTGATCAAAGCCCCTTCTTCGCTCGCTTCCGTTTGGAAGTCCTTCCTCCCGTTAGATCCGCTCCTCCCCTCACGGCGGAGACTAACGTGGAAATGGATTTTACTTGACGGACGCGCGGCCCAGATCTGCTTGTCTGGCGTGTCAGGGAGAGGGGGAGGGGCGAGGACGCGGGAATGGTCTGACTGGAGATTGGGGGAAAGCGCTGCTAGGAGAGAGAGGCCAGTCAGGGCGGGCCTGGGGGGCGGGGTCTGGAGGAGCGCCTCCCAAGGCTGAGATTTGAACCCGGGCCCTCTGCCTCAGGATTAGTGTCTGTGCTTGGGGCGGGAGGACGCGGAGTCAATCAGTCCTGAGACCCCCCCCAGGCCGCTTGGGCAAGTCGGGCCCTTCTCCTCGGCCCTCACCCCCCCCCCGCCAGTGTCTAAGGAGTCGGAGGGGACCCGGGTCTGTATGAGAGGAGAGGAGCGCCCCCTGTGGGAGCTCCCGGCGCCGGAATCAGCCCTGGAGCCGCCGCCGGACTCATTGAAGTGGCCGAGTCTGGGGGGGCGTCACCTCGGAACAGGGGGATCTGTCAGGGCTGGGGGGCCTCGAGATCAGGCTCGCCCCGCGCCACCTTTTTCCTGAGGAGGAACGGGTTTGACTGCAGGTTCCCAGCGCCCTGCTCGCCCGCTCTCCCCCTCTGCGTGTTCCGGTCCCGGGCAGGCCGTGGAGGAGGGCGGGGCGGGACGCCCCTGGCGGCGCTGGGGAACGCACCCCCTGTGCTGCTGGTCACTCTCGCGCCCTTTTCTCAGCGTCTGTAAGCCCCCAGCCCACGACCCCCGCTGAGGGTCCCCATCCCTGCGACCCCTCGGCCTCCTAGCCGGGTCCTGCCTCCCCTGTAGCGCGGCTCAGCTCTTCCTAGGATGGGGCGCGGCTCTCCCGCAGCTCCTGCAGCCCCCGAGGGCCTGTCACAGGGCAGGGCACCCCCGGAGCTGGGTTCGGCCCGTCTCTGAGGCTGGGCCCGGCTGCCCCCCCCCGCCCCCCCGTGAGTCTGGGTTCGGGAACTATTGGCGGCCGGGGCTGCGCAGCCGTCTAGAACCTCCCGAGGCCGTGATTCTGAGCGTCCAGACCCCCATGGTCCGGTTCCGGAGCCTCCGCTGCCCGATCCCTGGGGTTACACGTTGCCAGAGAGCCCATCTCTCCCGCGCACAAGGAAGCCATTATCCTCCTAGTGGGAACCTGTCAGGCGCCGCTTCTTGGGGAGGAATGGCCTCCACCCCGGCAAAGGCCCTCGGACATAAGTCCACTACACTTTCCGCCTATGGGGCCCAGACCCAGGGCATCCCCCGCCCCCTCCAGGCCGAGGTCGGTGACCTCTGACCCGGTCCCCAGGATGCCCCTCTCCCCTCCCGTGGGCCCCGTTTCCGCCGCCTTAGATTTGTGACAGAGAGAGCGGATCCATGTGCGAAAATAATTAGGGACAGGCCGGGAACACGGAAATGGTTTTATGTTTCAATTCAGTTTGTTCTCATTTTCTGACAGGGTGAAAGTTCGCCTTTCGGACTCTAATCTGGAAAGGGAGCGTTCTGGGGGGAGGGGCCAGGAAAGCCTGGGGCCGAGGGGGGAGGGGGCCCCACCCCCGGACAGAGAGGGGCGGGGATGGAGCCCAAAGCGCCCCTTCTGCCCCAGTCACTGTTCACTCCACAAACACCCCGCTTTCTGTCGATAGCTGCCATTGGCCACTGAAATCACACAGGATTTGCCCGGTTTGGGATTCATCCAAGTCAGAACCAGAGGGGCGGCTCCTCCTGACCAGGGGTCCCTAAGGGCAATCCCCACCCCAGACTTGGAGGCCCTTGAGGGCATCCGCCTTTAGTCCCCCCTCCTACTCCCTCTTGGGCCGAGGTATCAGCCCTCCCTGCCTCAGCTCGGAGCGCCCCGGAGGGCCCAGCCCCCTCCCAGGGAACCAGGCCTGCTGGGACTCTGGGGCCCTGGGACAAGGACCGGTCCTACATGCCGACTGACGTCATTGTCACCTCGCCTCAGGCCTGGCCCCTGCTCTGCTGGCCCACCAGGGGGGAGGGGAACCTCAGATTCCAGGGCAGATCCTGGGGCCCCTCAGGGGCACGGAAGCGGATCCCCTGCAGTGAGAGAAGCTTCTCCTCCTTGTCTGGCTGGAGATTCCGACCCACGGGGAAGTTCAGCCCCTTGAGGACAGGCTGATCTTTCTGTGAAAACCAAGGCCCCCCTGCCCTTCTCTCCCTCCTTCCTCCAAGTAAGCATTTATGAAGCGCCTACTGTGTGCGGGCACTTGTAGCATGGTGCAGAGTGCTAGAGAGGGAGGATGGAACTTGGGTTCAAAGTCTGACCTTCCGCCCTTCAAAACTCAGTAAAACGAGGGGGAGGGGCTTGGCAAGGTGACCTCTGCGTGATTTCTCTGACACCGGCGAACAGAGCCCCTCGCTTGGCTCTGAGCCCTCACAACCTTGTCCACACTGTGCCCAGAACGTTCTCCCTCCCCCATGTCTCCATATGTGACTTCAATCCGTCTTTCCATCCCTGTCAGAGAGCGCCTCTTGAAAGAAGCCTCCTGAAGCCCCCACCAGAAATAAAAGTATGAAATTATGGAATGTCAGAGCCGGGAGGGAGCCTAGAACAGGGGGTGTCAGAGCCGGGAGGGAGCCTAGAACAGGGGGTGTCAGAGCCGGGAGGGAGCTTAGAACAGGGGATGTCAGAGCCAGGAGGGAGCTTAGAACAAGGGGTGTCAGAGCTGGGAGGGAGCTTAGAACAGGGGAGGTCAGAGCTGGGAGGGGGCCTAGAACAGGGGAGGTCAGAGCTGGGAGGGAGCTTAGAACAAGGGGTGTCAGAGCTGGGAGGGAGCTTAGAACAGGGGAGGTCAGAGCTGGGAGGGGGCCTAGAACAGGGGAGGTCAGAGCTGGGAGGGGGCCTAGAACAGGGGAGGTCAGAGCTGGGAGGGAGCTTAGAACAGGGGAGGTCAGAGCTGGGAGGGGGCCTAGAACAGGGGAGGTCAGAGCTGGGAGGGGGCCTAGAACAGGGGGTGTCAGAGCTGGGAGGGAGCTTAGAACAGGGAATGTCGGGGCTGGGAGGGGGCTTAGAACAGGGGAGGTCAGAGGCAGGAGGGAGCTTAGAACAAGGGGTGTCAGAGCTGGGAGGGAGCTTAGAACAGGGGAGGTCAGAGCTGGGAGGGGGCCTAGAACAGGGGAGGTCAGAGCCGGGAGGGAGCTTAGAACAGGGGAGGTCAGAGCTGGGAGGGGGCCTAGAACAGGGGAGGTCAGAGCTGGGAGGGGGCCTAGAACAGGGGGTGTCAGAGCTGGGAGGGAGCTTAGAACAGGGAATGTCGGGGCTGGGAGGGGGCTTAGAACAGGGGAGGTCAGAGGCAGGAGGGAGCTTAGAACAAGGGGTGTCAGAGCTGGGAGGGAGCTTAGAACAGGGGAGGTCAGAGCTGGGAGGGGGCCTAGAACAGGGGAGGTCAGAGCTGGGAGGGGGCCTAGAACAGGGGAGGTCAGAGCCGGGAGGGGGCTTAGAACAGGGGAGGTCAGAGCCGGGAGGGAGCCTAGAACAGGGGAGGTCAGAGCTGGGAGGGGGCTTAGAACAGGGGAGGTCAGAGCTGGGAGGGAGCCTAGAACAGGGGATGTCAGGGCTGGGAGGGGGCTTAGAACAGGGGAGGTCAGGGCCGGGAGGGAGCCTAGAACAGGGGAGGTCAGAGCTGGGAGGGGGCCTAGAACAGGGGAGGTCAGAGCTGGGAGGGAGCCTAGAACAGGGGATGTCGGGCTGGGAGGGGGCTTAGAACAGGGGAGGTCAGAGCCGGGAGGGAGCCTAGAACAGGGGAGGTCAGAGCTGGGAGGGGGCCTAGAACAGGGGAGGTCAGAGCTGGGAGGGGGCCTAGAACAGGGGAGGTCAGAGCTGGGAGGGAGCTTAGAACAGGGGATGTCAGAGCCGGAAGGGAGCTTAGTACAGGGGATGTCAGAGCCGGGAGGGAGCTTAGAACAGGGGATGTCAGGGCTGGGAGGGGGCTTAGAACAGGGGAGGTCAGAGCTGGGAGGGGGCCTAGAACAGGGGAGGTCAGAGCTGGGAGGGAGCCTAGAACAGGGGATGTCAGGGCTGGGAGGGGGCTTAGAACAGGGGAGGTCAGAGCTGGGAGGGGGCCTAGAACAGGGGAGGTCAGAGCCGGGAGGGGGCTTAGAACAGGGGATGTCAGAGCCGGGAGGGAGCCTAGAACAGGGGAGGTCAGAGCTGGGAGGGAGCTTAGAACAGGGGATGTCAGGGGCGGGAGGGAGCCTAGAACAGGGGAGGTCAGAGCCGGGAGGGAGCCTAGAACAGGGGAGGTCAGAGCCGGGAGGGAGCTTAGAACAGGGGAGGTCAGAGCCAGGAGGGAGCTTAGAACAAGGGGTGTCAGAGCTGGGAGGGAGCTTAGAACAGGGGAGGTCAGAGCTGGGAGGGGGCCTAGAACAGGGGAGGTCAGAGCTGGGAGGGAGCTTAGAACAAGGGGTGTCAGAGCTGGGAGGGAGCTTAGAACAGGGGAGGTCAGAGCTGGGAGGGGGCCTAGAACAGGGGAGGTCAGAGCTGGGAGGGGGCCTAGAACAGGGGAGGTCAGAGCTGGGAGGGAGCTTAGAACAGGGGAGGTCAGAGCTGGGAGGGGGCCTAGAACAGGGGGTGTCAGAGCTGGGAGGGAGCTTAGAACAGGGAATGTCGGGGCTGGGAGGGGGCTTAGAACAGGGGAGGTCAGAGGCAGGAGGGAGCTTAGAACAAGGGGTGTCAGAGCTGGGAGGGAGCTTAGAACAGGGGAGGTCAGAGCTGGGAGGGGGCCTAGAACAGGGGAGGTCAGAGCCGGGAGGGAGCTTAGAACAGGGGAGGTCAGAGCTGGGAGGGGGCCTAGAACAGGGGAGGTCAGAGCTGGGAGGGGGCCTAGAACAGGGGGTGTCAGAGCTGGGAGGGAGCTTAGAACAGGGAATGTCGGGGCTGGGAGGGGGCTTAGAACAGGGGAGGTCAGAGGCAGGAGGGAGCTTAGAACAAGGGGTGTCAGAGCTGGGAGGGAGCTTAGAACAGGGGAGGTCAGAGCTGGGAGGGGGCCTAGAACAGGGGAGGTCAGAGCTGGGAGGGGGCCTAGAACAGGAGAGGTCAGAGCCGGGAGGGGGCTTAGAACAGGGGAGGTCAGAGCCGGGAGGGAGCCTAGAACAGGGGAGGTCAGAGCTGGGAGGGGGCTTAGAACAGGGGAGGTCAGAGCTGGGAGGGAGCCTAGAACAGGGGAGGTCAGGGCTGGGAGGGGGCTTAGAACAGGGGAGGTCAGGGCCGGGAGGGAGCCTAGAACAGGGGAGGTCAGAGCTGGGAGGGGGCCTAGAACAGGGGAGGTCAGAGCTGGGAGGGAGCCTAGAACAGGGGATGTCAGGGCTGGGAGGGGGCTTAGAACAGGGGAGGTCAGAGCTGGGAGGGAGCTTAGAATAGGGGAGGTCAGAGCTGGGAGGGAGCTTAGAACAGGGGGTGTCAAAGCCAGGAGGGGGCCTAGAACAGGGGAGGTCAGAGCCGGGAGGGAGCCTAGAACAGGGGAGGTCAGAGCTGGGAGGGGGCCTAGAACAGGGGAGGTCAGAGCTGGGAGGGGGCCTAGAACAGGGGAGGTCAGAGCTGGGAGGGGGCCTAGAACAGGGGGTGTCAGAGCTGGGAGGGAGCTTAGAACAGGGAATGTCGGGGCTGGGAGGGGGCTTAGAACAGGGGAGGTCAGAGGCAGGAGGGAGCTTAGAACAAGGGGTGTCAGAGCTGGGAGGGAGCTTAGAACAGGGGAGGTCAGAGCTGGGAGGGGGCCTAGAACAGGGGAGGTCAGAGCCGGGAGGGAGCTTAGAACAGGGGAGGTCAGAGCTGGGAGGGGGCCTAGAACAGGGGAGGTCAGAGCTGGGAGGGGGCCTAGAACAGGGGGTGTCAGAGCTGGGAGGGAGCTTAGAACAGGGAATGTCGGGGCTGGGAGGGGGCTTAGAACAGGGGAGGTCAGAGGCAGGAGGGAGCTTAGAACAAGGGGTGTCAGAGCTGGGAGGGAGCTTAGAACAGGGGAGGTCAGAGCTGGGAGGGGGCCTAGAACAGGGGAGGTCAGAGCTGGGAGGGGGCCTAGAACAGGGGAGGTCAGAGCTGGGAGGGGGCCTAGAACAGGGGAGGTCAGAGCTGGGAGGGAGCCTAGAACAGGGGAGGTCAGAGCCGGGAGGGGGCTTAGAACAGGGGAGGTCAGAGCCGGGAGGGAGCCTAGAACAGGGGAGGTCAGAGCTGGGAGGGGGCTTAGAACAGGGGAGGTCAGAGCTGGGAGGGAGCCTAGAACAGGGGAGGTCAGGGCTGGGAGGGGGCTTAGAACAGGGGAGGTCAGGGCCGGGAGGGAGCCTAGAACAGGGGAGGTCAGAGCTGGGAGGGGGCCTAGAACAGGGGAGGTCAGAGCTGGGAGGGAGCCTAGAACAGGGGATGTCAGGGCTGGGAGGGGGCTTAGAACAGGGGAGGTCAGAGCTGGGAGGGAGCTTAGAATAGGGGAGGTCAGAGCTGGGAGGGAGCTTAGAACAGGGGGTGTCAAAGCCAGGAGGGGGCCTAGAACAGGGGAGGTCAGAGCCGGGAGGGAGCCTAGAACAGGGGAGGTCAGAGCTGGGAGGGGGCCTAGAACAGGGGAGGTCAGAGCTGGGAGGGGGCCTAGAACAGGGGAGGTCAGAGCTGGGAGGGGGCCTAGAACAGGGGGTGTCAGAGCTGGGAGGGAGCTTAGAACAGGGAATGTCGGGGCTGGGAGGGGGCTTAGAACAGGGGAGGTCAGAGGCAGGAGGGAGCTTAGAACAAGGGGTGTCAGAGCTGGGAGGGAGCTTAGAACAGGGGAGGTCAGAGCTGGGAGGGGGCCTAGAACAGGGGAGGTCAGAGCCGGGAGGGAGCTTAGAACAGGGGAGGTCAGAGCTGGGAGGGGGCCTAGAACAGGGGAGGTCAGAGCTGGGAGGGGGCCTAGAACAGGGGGTGTCAAAGCCAGGAGGGGGCCTAGAACAGGGGAGGTCAGAGCTGGGAGGGAGCCTAGAACAGGGGAGGTCAGGGCTGGGAGGGGGCTTAGAACAGGGGAGGTCAGGGCCGGGAGGGAGCCTAGAACAGGGGAGGTCAGAGCTGGGAGGGGGCCTAGAACAGGGGAGGTCAGAGCTGGGAGGGAGCCTAGAACAGGGGATGTCAGGGCTGGGAGGGGGCTTAGAACAGGGGAGGTCAGAGCTGGGAGGGAGCTTAGAATAGGGGAGGTCAGAGCTGGGAGGGAGCTTAGAACAAGGGGTGTCAGAGCTGGGAGGGAGCTTAGAACAGGGGAGGTCAGAGCTGGGAGGGGGCCTAGAACAGGGGAGGTCAGAGCTGGGAGGGGGCCTAGAACAGGGGAGGTCAGAGCTGGGAGGGAGCTTAGAACAGGGGAGGTCAGAGCTGGGAGGGGGCCTAGAACAGGGGGTGTCAGAGCTGGGAGGGAGCTTAGAACAGGGAATGTCGGGGCTGGGAGGGGGCTTAGAACAGGGGAGGTCAGAGGCAGGAGGGAGCTTAGAACAAGGGGTGTCAGAGCTGGGAGGGAGCTTAGAACAGGGGAGGTCAGAGCTGGGAGGGGGCCTAGAACAGGGGAGGTCAGGGCTGGGAGGGGGCTTAGAACAGGGGAGGTCAGGGCCGGGAGGGAGCCTAGAACAGGGGAGGTCAGAGCTGGGAGGGGGCCTAGAACAGGGGAGGTCAGAGCTGGGAGGGAGCCTAGAACAGGGGATGTCAGGGCTGGGAGGGGGCTTAGAACAGGGGAGGTCAGAGCTGGGAGGGAGCTTAGAATAGGGGAGGTCAGAGCTGGGAGGGAGCTTAGAACAGGGGGTGTCAAAGCCAGGAGGGGGCCTAGAACAGGGGAGGTCAGAGCCGGGAGGGAGCCTAGAACAGGGGAGGTCAGAGCTGGGAGGGGGCCTAGAACAGGGGAGGTCAGAGCTGGGAGGGGGCCTAGAACAGGGGAGGTCAGAGCTGGGAGGGAGCTTAGAACAGGGGATGTCAGAGCCGGAAGGGAGCTTAGAACAGGGGATGTCAGGGCTGGGAGGGGGCTTAGAACAGGGGAGGTCAGAGCTGGGAGGGGGCCTAGAACAGGGGAGGTCAGAGCTGGGAGGGAGCCTAGAACAGGGGATGTCAGGGCTGGGAGGGGGCTTAGAACAGGGGAGGTCAGAGCTGGGAGGGGGCCTAGAACAGGGGAGGTCAGAGCCGGGAGGGAGCTTAGAACAGGGGATGTCAGAGCCAGGAGGGGGCTTAGAACAGAGGATGTCAGAGCTGACAGGGGGTGTCAGGGCTAAGAAGGGGCTTAGAACAGGGGATGTCAGACCTGGGAGGGGGCTTAAAACAGGGTTGTCAGAGCTGGGAGGAGGCTTAGAACAGGGGGTGTCAGAGCTGGGAGGGGTCTTAGAATAGGGGGTGTCAGGGCTGAGAGGATCTTAGAACAGGTAATATCAGAGCTACCCACTTTCTCCAGAATTGTGCCTTTCATCATTTCCCCGACACACCCTGTTCCTACATATTCAGCCTCTCCCCCATAGGAGTCCGCTACTTCCCCCTCCCTCTTCCCTTATTGTCCATCTTCTGCTGCTTTGCAAGAACTTTCTTTGAACTGCCTTGCAGTGGAGATGGGGGAGGCTGCATTCAAGTCCAAGCTGAAGTCGCCGGCCGGGTGCAGGGGCCCAGTGGGACCTCATCTGGTGTTCCAGATACTCTGATTTAGTGAAGAAATGGTGTAAGCCTCTTGTGCGCGCCAGGCACAGTGCTAAGCCCTTTACAGTGGCCATATTAGAGGCAGGTGCTATTATTATCCACATTTCACCCATGAGGAAACTGAGGCAGTCAGGGTTAAGTGATTTGTCCAGGGTCACACAGTGAATGTTTGAGGCCAGATCTGAACCCGGGGCTCTAAGCACGGAACTACCCAATGATTCTAGGAATTATGCTTTGTTGTTGAGCCGTTTTTCAATCATGTCCAACTCTCTCTGATTCTATTTTTTAAATTATAGCTTTTTATTTACAAAACATATGCAAGGGCAGTTTTTTTCAACTGACCCTCACAAAACTTTCTGTTCCAACTTTCCCCTCCCCCCCAGATGGCGGGCAGTCAGTCCCACACATGCTAAATCCGTTAAAATACTCTGTGACCCCATTTGTGTTTCCTTGACAGATTCTGCCGTGGTTTGCCATTTCCCTCTAGAGAATCATGGTTAGGGAGCAATACTTGCTCTGAAAAAGATCTTGGGGTTTTAGAGCTCTCTCTATGTCGGTGGGGAGATGTGAAGATTGTGGGGGGGGCACTTTAAATGCCCTGTTGATAAAGCTTTACTTGGAAGAGAGAGGTGGATTCCGGGCTGTCGGAGGCCATTCAGTCCAATCCCCAGGATACAAGCGAGAAAGGCCTGCAGATGCTAGGGTGCTAGTCCAAGGTCACGCAGGGAGTCCGTGATGAGGGTGGATCCAGCTCAAGAACTCCCTTATGGCTTCTCGGTGCCCATGGGGCCTTGCCCGGGAGGGGGGGCGGGGCACAGAGCTGGCTGGCTCAGAAGCAGGGTGAGAGGGGACTGGTCCACACTGGCAGGAAGTGGGAACCAGAACAAACTCCTGCTTCTTTCCCTCTCAGCACTTGAAGGAAGGCGGCTTCGCGGCTCCCACAAAAACACTGCTTTAAAAAGCCCAACTTTAATAGAAATCCTTTGCCTTCGCTCCACTTAATCACTAAAGCCCAATAGCATTTCCTGGATTTAGATGAAGACGCCAGTGGGGATTTGAGATTAAAAGCAGGACTTTTATGGAAGGAAATGAAGTTCTGGATGGGAAAGAAAAGGCTCTTCCCACACAAATCCCCCTTTAGAGACAAAGACGGGCTTTTGACTTGGCCAATAGGCCCCGTGTCTCCTGTTGAAGCTGCCATCTTGGGCACCTGTCGGCTGCCCACTCCCAGAGGGCAGGAGCTCCGCAGAAGCCCCTTGTGCTCATCCCCGGGGGAGGACATGTCCAGAAATGGGGCTTTGTTGGGCGGGGACACTTGTGGTAATCAGGCCCAGGAGCAGAAGGCTGGTACCTCAGACTGTGTGATGGGCCAGTCTTTATTCCCATACTCCGCGGTCACAGGGAGCTCACCACCCGCTGAGGTAGTCTGTCCATTGCACTGTGGGAAAAGGAGACCCTGGTGCTCTCTGGCCCTTGCTCTCCCCGCCCCCCCAAGGACAGCCTTTTCCTATAACAGCCTTTCAGATGCTCCAAGACCGCTCTCCTGTCAACCCTTGGGCAGATGAACATCCCCACGCCCTTTATACTAATCAGAAGACACTCCATTGTGAGAAAATCTAAGCTTCCTGAAAGCGTACATGATCTCATTTTGTCTCTGCTACAGCCTAGAACTTTAATAAAGGCTGGGTCAATTAGTCCTGGGTGCTTCCCTTCCCTGAGCCTCAGTTTCCCCCTCTGTAAAAATGGCACTTTCTGCCTCCAGGCCTTGGAGGAAAGGACTTAGGAAACCTGGGAGTGAGGAGGAGTCCATCCACAGGATAAGGGAGGAGGCAGAGAGACATGGGAACGCAGTGTGAAGTTGGGCCTGGAGCCTCGGCTCTGGGAGGGGACGTGGTTCATGGAGAGGAAGGAAGAGCCCACTAGTGAGCTGTGGGGAGGGGGGCACAAACAGCTGGGCCTAGAGGCAGGGGCCTGGTTTTAAAGCCAACCTTGCTGCTTCCCAGCTGCTAAAGCAGGGCTCCGGCACCGGAGTCGGGAGGACCACCTAATTCCACTTTTCAGATGAGGAAGCTGAGACTGTGGGGATAGGAGTCGTAGAGACAGTCGTCAGCAAAGGTCTGAGCCCTAGCCACGGACCCAACTCCTCTTGCCTCAGTTTCCTTCTCTGTAAAAACGGTAATAATGCTCCTCCTGCCTATCTTATGGACTCTGTACAAGGAAGGAACTTTGTAGATTGTCAAGCTCCTGCCCACCTCAGTTACTATTACTATTATTGCCCTGTGGTCCAAACAATGCAAATGTGCTCTTCCCAGTACATTTCCCAGGATGCCGTAGACCCCGAGATTCAGGCCCGACTGCGGGTGCAGAGAATTGGGCTCCCTGTGAGAGGAACCAGAAGAGGAGAGGCAGAAGCGAGAATGGGACAGAACCACCCCGGACATTCTCTGGAGTGGGCGAGAAGCTCCTGTGGAGCACCGGAGAGGGGAAGGAGAATGGTGAAGGGGAGCCTCCCAATCACGGGGAGCAGAACTCCCGGCCTTCCTGATACCCACCATGTCTCTGTGGAGATCAGGCCCTGGGATGGTGAGGGCTGGAAGGGCCTACGGTGGGATTCTACCTGAAGGGAACCGGGATGCAGAGGGGGAGAGGGAGCCCAAGGAGGCCCTCAGAGTGGCAGGCTGGCGGAGAGCAAGGTGGGGAGGCTGCCGCCCTGCAAGGACCGTTCCTACTGGGCTGACGGGGGGGGGGGGGGGGGGGGGGGGGGAGGGAGGCTGGAGCGGTGTCCATCGGGAGCGTTGCAGGTAGGATTCTGAGCAGGGGGACTGGATACCGGCTCCATTTGGCTCCCCCCAGGGAGGAGCTGAGAACCCAGGGGCTGAGTCCGGGAGCCTTCCCTGTGGAGGCAAGAGGCCGGCAGAGCATGGAAGGGCGGAACAAGCCCAGGCAGAGGAGTCAGGGAGCAGCCGGCCCTTGGCCATCACATTTAAAGAAAGGCCAGGATCTGCTTTGGGCAGGGTTCCCAGTGGAGGCCGGGCAGCGACTCAGTGGGACTTTAGGCCGGGGCTGGTGGAAGGGGATGGGGGCCTTGGAGAGCACTCAATCTGTACCAGACCCGCCTTGGATGACCATGGCTCACGGGCCTTTTATGGGGCCGTCTGGGGCTGCCCCCACCCGCTCCCTTCTGCTCTCCCAGATGGTCTCTGCCTCGGACGGCCTCCCGGGGAAGTGGATGGCTTGTTTATGGCCGGGGAGGTGAACCCCAGTCTCCTTTTTCTGGGAAAGCCTGTTTCTGTGTTCAGGCCAACCGCTTCCTGCCTGTGCTGTGCATGTCCCTCCTATGGGAGCGTCTCCGGCAGCGCCCCTGTACCTGGCTGTGGACCCCATGGGTCACTGGGGGACACTCAGCTTCTTCCCAGCAGAAGGATGCACTCTGAGCTCTGTCTGGAGGGCGAGGAGGGAAGGTCTGTGGAGTCAGGGGGCGAAGGGGGAAGTTCCAGCCCCAAGCCATCCTGATGGGGTCTAGATAAGGGGTACCTAAATGAAATTAGGATTAATCGAGGTCTAGTGGCAGGTTCCCGGTACAGGGAGTCACATGGAGCTTCCCTGCAACCCCTTAGCATTCCGCGCAAGGATACAGAGTGAAATGAGGTCTAGCGGCGCGAGAGTCCCCTGTAAAGGAATTTACAGGCCCGAAAACCTAGATTGATAAAAGAGGTTTATTATGAGGTTTGGAAGTAAGGTTAAACTCTGATTAGTAAAAGGAGTTAGAGGAAGAAATGCACCAAAAGTGGCAGACAGAGTCTGTGATGCAAAGCATGGTGCTCGCTTGTTTTGACCCTCTGCCCAGAGATGATTCCAGCTTGGCTCTTTTATCTGCTTGAAGGGGCCTAGGGTGGAGCCGCAGGTTGATTCTTCGAGGGCCAGAACCCACCAGGTGGGGGTTGGGAAACCTGAGCAGATAGTGGGGGTTGAGAAAACCCAAGCCAGCTCAGATCCTATGGGGGCTGGGCCCGGATATTCAAAAGGGTGCTTTTTGACCAGGATTTGTGAATCAAAGGCCAGCCATGGGGGGTTGGGGAATCAGAAAGGAATCAATCCCACAGACAGTCGTGGCCATCTAGGTGGGAGGGCCTTTGGGAAGGGGAAGTCCTTTAGGTCTGGAGCAGGGACCAGAGTAGGCCGAGAAGGACTCGGGAAGGGTGTCCCCAGAGTCCCTCCTTCCTAAGAGAGGATTATTCAAAGCCCTCCTCTGCCCCATGTCAGCCTCAGCTCCGCCTGCACAGCCTGCTGGGGGATGGGGCATTTGGGGAAGACCACAGGGCCCTGGGAGCCCCCTGCCTCACTCTCCAGTGGGAGAAAAAGGGAAAGAGAGAGGGCTGGCATGGTGCCCAAGGTCACCCAGGAAGAGAGGGCGGGTCTGGGAATTAAATGACCAGACACAACAAGAGGCCGTTTGTTGTAGAAAAAGGGAGGATTCGCATCCAGAGACTGGGGCCGGGTTCTGGGGCCCACGGCCTTGACACCCACACCCGTGGGCAGAGCCGGGGCCTTGGTTCCCCCCCCACACCCAGTCACCGTCCCTCCATGAATCCTGGAGCCGAAGGTTCTGTGGAAGGAGCGGAGGCTGCTGAGTTTGCTGAGGAGGAGATTCCAGAGACCGTGAGAACTGGCTGCAAGGATTCCAGGGGTCGTCGCCTGGAAGAGGGGCTCATTCATTCTGCTTGGCCTCCACTGAGCCGGGTGTGCTGAGGAGGGAGGAGGGGGGATTGCAGGGAGGCGGATCGAAGCTAAAAAAGACTTCAGGGACCGGGTCAGCCTCGCCCTGACTCAGACTTCCCCCACGTCTTCAGGAAGGGGCTGGGCAGCGCCATTGGGGGCCCGTCCGGGGGTTTCCTGCGCTGGGAGGAACGTTACCCGAGACCGCTGAGCCTCTCCTGGCCCTGAAATTCTGCAGTTCTCCCAAATGCGATTTTCTAGCTGCTTCTTTTGATTAAAAAAAAGCCAAATCCCTGCATCGCAGAGTGATGGAGTTAAATGGGCTCTTTGAGGCCAGCCCGCTTCCCTCATCCTACGGGGACGAAGGCTTAGAGGGGGGAAGGGACCCCCCCACACACAACAGCCGCTCTTCCCTCGCACTCACTTCCCAGACCCAGAGCTGCCTCTGAGGCACCGGGACAGGCCGGGACCTCGCCAAGGGGGGAGCCTGGAAGACGAGCACGGGGTGCAGGAGTCGCTGCCCCTCCAACGTCTTTCTTTTCTGAAAGCCCCGAGCTCAGCAGAAGCTCTCCATCTCTCTGCCGGCCGTGATTAGAGCGTTTTTTATGGGCCGCTAAATGACAAACCAATTTGTTACCTGCCGACATAAACATTCTCTCGCATTAGCCCCAGAATGCTTCATTTTTATTAGCCCAAGTGTTATCTTTTTATGGAGACACAAGGGCTGCATAAAATCAGGGTGCACACGGAAGCCGCGATTCCCATTTCCCTCAGTCAGCAGAAACGTTCCGGAGCAAATCATCCGGTGCGAGGCGGCAACTGGGCACTGGGCAAGGGCAGCGCCGCCGAGGGCCCGTGAGGGCACCGCAGCCCGCCAGCCGCTGGCCGGGCAGAGCAGCTCACAGGAAGACCCCCAAGTGACCCGCCCTGGGATAAACGTGACAACAAAGGCCCTAGTGAAGAGAAGGCCTTGGCTGCGAGCCAGTAATTGTGGTTGCCCGGGGAGGTGTAGGGGGCACCGGGTGCAGGGAAGGGCGTCTAAAGCACAAGTGATGTGGTGTCCAAGGAAGTCTGAGTCGGGGGGCCTGGGGACGGCGGCTCCGGGGAAATCCCACGGCAGAGCCTCGCTGTCTGTCCTTGTCTCTCGTCAGGAGAATCTTTATAACTTCTGTGTGTGTGTGCGTGCGTACTGGACACGTGTGAATGTATATGTGCGTGTGCTGTGTATGTATGTCTATCAGTGTATGCTCTGCCTCTCCATATGTGTGTGCTGTGAGGATGTGTATCTACGTATGTCCTTACAACACACAATAGGTAGATATGTATGCATTCACATGTTTGCATCTGTGTACATGTATATTGTGCATGCATATGTGTGCACTTGAATATATGTGCGAGCATGCATGTGCATTTATGCAGCACACATGTATCTGTGCGTGCACATGTATGTGTATGCATGCACCCACATATTCGCACATGAACACATGTATATATCTAGTTGCACATGTGTACAGGCATGTACGCACACGTATGTGCATGTAGATATTTATCCACATGTGTTTATTGCAATTATATGTATGCACATATGTATTTACATATATGCATTTTTGTGTGTACACATGTATTTTTGTGTGTATGTGCATGTGTGTGTATGTATTTGCATGTATGTGTGTGTATGCACTTATGGGGGAGGAGGGGGAGATTTGAGCGCAGGATGAGGACGGAGAGACCCCGGGACTCGGAGCACAGGACGCCGGCGCTGAGGGGCTCCATCGAGCACAGCTTCAGCGCCTGGGACGCCTCCGGGACACAGGGCAGCCGATCTGGAGAGCCCAGAACCGGACGTGGGCGTCAGGGCCGGGAGGGACAGCAGAGGGAGGGCCGAGGAGCAGGGCGGCCTGGGCTGGGCTTGGGCAGTGCAAGCTCCGGCTCTGCCCTCCGGGCCCTCACTTGCTCAGCGACTCCCACACATGCTGAGGCTCGGTGGTGGGCAATCAGTGTTGGGAGCCGCCCTTCTCTAGTAGCCCAGGAGTCCCGCCCCACGTGTTCCCCCCCTCCCCCAGGAAAGTCCCTTTGGGCCAGATTTGAGAAGTTTCTAGAAAGGGATATTTACTAAGATGGTCAGCAATAACAGTGGGTGCAAAAAAGCCCTTGACCCCTTTCCCATAAAAGCTACGGAATCAAGAGCCAAAGCGGAGTTAGGCCCGGAGAGCAGGTGGCAGAGGCCCCTCCCGGCTGCTGTGAGACAAACGTCTCTTTCCCTGCCCTTGTGGACCTGAGCCCGTGTGGCCTTGGCCCTGAGGCCGGTGATATCACCAGCTGTCCCAGAGACAGAACTACCAGGGGAGTCCGGCTCCCTTCGGTCCTCCTTCGGGAGGTCCCGAGGGGAGGGGGAGATGGAAGGCCAGGTCAAAGTGCACTTCCCGCTCAGCCCCGCCCCTAGCAGCCCCTCAGAGGGGCTACATAGTGCACACTGGGGACGACCCAGTGAAGTGACCAGTTCTCCTCCCCCACCGGGCTGGTCGCTGCAGCGGCTCAGCCCAAATCTCCAATTAAGGGAAGCTCTGTTCCCACTGGGCCTGGGACTGACTGCATCCAGCTGCGGGAGTTCCCTGGTCTGCTCTCTGGGACTAGAATTTATCCTTTATTTAAGTGGGTGGGGGGCAATGTGATGGACTCAATCAGTCCCGCCCTCACACCTAGAACGAAGACCAGGGGACCAGTGTCAAAGCTCAGAGAGAACGTGGAACTAAGAAATAAGAATGGAAGGGCTGGGGGGGGGCCTAGAACAGGGGGAGTCGGGGCTGGGAGGGAGCCTAGAACAGGGGGTGTTGGGGCTGGGAGGGAGCCTAGAACAGGGGGTGTCAGGGCTGGGAGGGAGCTTAGAACAGGGGAGGTCAGAGCTGAGGGGGAGCTTAGAACAGGAGAGAGGTCAGAGCTGGGGGGGAGCCTAGAACAGGGGGTGTCGGGGCTGGGAGGGAGCTTAGAACAGGGGAGGTCAGGGCTGGGAGGGAGCTTAGAACAGGGGGTGTCAGGGCTTTCTGTGATCAGCCTGTTCCTCATTTCTGCAGAACAATAATATTCCATGACCTCATGACCTCCATGAACTGCGTGTGTTCGGCCATTCCCCCGATGACGGGCAGCCGCCCCTTTGCCAGCTCTTTGCTATCTCAGAAATGGCTGCAAGGAGCATTTTGCAGAGCATTTTAAATGTTCCATTTGTTCTTCACAATCACTCTATGAAACACAATCAGGAAACTGAGGCTGGGGGGGATCTGTCTGGGAGCAGTCCCAGGTCCGGTTCTGGTGACCTTGGGTCCAGTGGGGGGTCCATTTTGTGGGAAGAGCCTGGGGCTGCTGCAGGAGAAGAGTCGGAGGACCCGGCTCCTGCGGGGCTAATTCCTGCCTGGGTGAATCGTTTCCGCCTCTTGCCCCACCTGTAACTGGGAGGGGGAGTTGCTGGGTGTCTCTGGAATCCTTTGTAGCTTTAAGTGTGGGGTCACCGGGTGGGCTTTGGGGAGTGGGCGGGGGGCTGTGCAGGGGGGCGGTGAGGACGGAGGCAGGCCACGATGGGGGTGGGTGGGAGGACCCCCTCCCTGTGACCTCCATTCATCACTGACAGTTTGGCCCTTTCCACCTCCGTCCTGCCCACACCTCCTGCCACCCAAGGCTTGTTGCTCCTCACATGAGCATCCACTGCCCACCGCCAGGTCTTTGCTGTCCCCCATGCCTGGAGTGCCCTCCCTGCTGACCCCTCCCTCTCGCAGCTGGGGCACCTCCTCTTCCTGGTCCCCCCGACCACGGGTGCCCCCCGCTCTAGGATGGATCCCGGTCTGGGTCCCCTCCTCCCCCTTAGAGCGCAAGCTTCCTCCTCTTGCGGACGGATCTCGTTCTGAAGCAGTGATTGTGTCCCAGACTGGGAGCCCCCGGGGCAGGAGCCGCCCCTGCAAATATGTCTGTGGCCTGAGAGCTGGGCGCACAGTGCCCAGGGAGCATACAGAAAGCTACTGATTCGGCGCTTAACCAGGGAAAGGAATAAGCATTTATAGAGTGCCTACTGTGTGCCAGGTGATTCTCACACCTACTCTGGGATTATTATCTCCATTTTACAGATAAGGAAACTGAGGCAGGCAGGCGTTACGTAATTTGAACTCGGGTCTTCCTGGTTCCAGGCTCTATCCACCGCACCCGCTGGTGGTCCAGGGACATCATCCGTGTCCGCGCCCCACGCGCCGCCGCTCGGGGCACCCCTGCCTTTGCCCGACTGACGCTTTGCCCTTCTTCCTCTTGCAGGGAACCTCCACGACGGAGCGGAGCAGAAGGTGGTTTTCATTACAGGCCGAATCCACCCCGGGGAGACCCCCTCCTCCTTCGTGTGCCAGGGTGAGTACCCGGCAGGCCGGTGTGGGGCGTAAAAGAGGCCGTCAGGGCCCACAGAGTGCCCTCTGCCCCCATGGGGAGCTCACTCCCTGCCAGGCTGCCAGAAGGCTGGGATGATGGCGGCCGCCCCGCCCCCCAGCCCCACCCCCAGCCCGCCCCCCCCCTCCCCCCACCCCCGGCAGCGCTTCTGCTCATTGCCGAGGATCGCGGGGTGGGAAGGGCACCTTCGGCGGCGGCGGCGGCGGCTTCCTCCTTCGGAGCAGATAATGTCCCTGGAGCCGCTCCGGCCCGGCCGCAGCTCTTTGGCTGTGCGACCTCTGGCAGCACCAGGCCCTCCCTCTGTAAAGCTTCCTGCGGCGCGGGCCCGAGGGGGGCGGTGGGAGCAGAGCCAGTGGGCTCGGCCCGGGTTTTACAGCTCCCAGCGGAACCTCGGAGGGCGGGCACACGGCGCTGCCTCAGGGGAGGGGCCGGCCCGGGGGGGTGCAGCTTGGGGGCCGGGCTGGGCCCAGAGACTCCCTTTGGGGAGAAGCCCCGGCAAGTGCTTCCCAGCCAAGGGCGCCAGGGAAGCAGGAGACCGAGTCCCTGTGACGGCCCAGCTCCCCCCGCCGTCAGCAGCCCCGCTGCCCTGGGCCCGGAGCTAATGGTGCAGAAGCCGGCTTAAACGGGGCGCTCCTGGGACAGCCCCCCAGCGAGGCCTCGGGCCCTGCCGCTCACGCTTCCCGCGGCCCTCGGGTTCCCTCTGCCACAGGAGGGGACTGAATAACCGGCGCCTCCCCTGGCCCTAGGGGTCGGCCCGGAGGGCACGTCCAGGGGCACAAGGCTCTGCGTCCTCCGGAGCCGGCCGTGGGAGGGAGGGGGGCCGGGGTCCCCCTCAGCCGCGCGCCGGTTCTGAGGCAGCGTGCTGGGACGTGGCTGCCCAGCATCTGCCCCCGGGTCTGCCAGAGTTTGAGCAGCTCTGCCGTGGCCCGACGGGGTGGGGGCGGCCGACAAAGCTGCCTCCTCCCGGGCTGGCCCCTCGCTCCCGACGGGGGGGGGGGGGGTCTCAGGGCTGGTTTTCACAGGGACGCCCCCTGCGGATCCCGCCCCCTCCCCCCCTCCCCCAGCAGGAGGCGCCGGCAGCTCTGGGTGCATCTGGCTCCACGCCCCCGTACCCGGCTTGTGAACCTGCCTAGTCAGTGAACCTGCCTTCTCCGAACCTCGGCTTCCTCTGCAAAGTGGGGCAAAGGCCAAGGAAACCTCCCCCCACCCAGGGCCCAGAGATGGCAGAGACCCGTAGTGGGAGCTCCTCACTTCATGGAAGGGGAGGAGGAGGAGGGGGGGAAAGAAGAGGAGGAGGAGGGGAAGGGGGGAGGGGAGGGGGGAAGAGGAGGAGGGGGAAGAGGAGGAGGGGGAGGAGGCCTGGCCCAGAGATGCACGAACTGGGTCCAAACATGGCCTCTGGTGCCAAGTCCTGGTCCTTGCCAGGCCCGCTCAGCCTCCTTTCCATCCCTTCAGGGGCAGGAGCGGGAGGGTCAGATCGCTGAAGGCTCCCCTCCCTTCCGATAAGCCAGTCCATGACCTTGGGCAGCCATCAAGCTCCGTGTCCTGGCTGCCGCCTCCATCTGTCGGGGAGCCCAATTCCCACCCCCCACCTGCCTGGCCGGCTGTTGTGAGAAGGAGCCGAGTCTGGAGGGGGCACGGGGGCGGCCAGAGGAGAGCAGCTGGCTCTGGGCTGCGGGGGGCGGGGCGGCCCCTCTCCTCAGCACCCTCTCCCTGTCCTGCCCCCCCACCCCGTCACGTGCCGGGCCCAGCTGGAATCTCAGCGCTGGCAGGACCCGCCAAGATCTCTACATCTCTTGTCTCTCTACCTTTCTCTATGTCTATCTCTGTGTGTCTCTGCCTCTTTGTCTCTGTCTATCTCTCTCTCTCTCCTTGTCTATCTCTCTGTGTCTCTGTCTCTATCTCTGTCTCTCTATGTCTCTCCTTGTCTATCTCTCTATGTCTCTCTTTGTCTCTGTCTCTCACATTGATTCTCTCTCCCACCCCCCACTGCTGCCGTTCTGAACCTCCCAGGCACTCTGCTCACCCCCTGACCTTTCCTCCATTTCCCTTAGCCATTTGAGAGCCCCTGGCCATGGCCCCTGCTTCTCTCCCTCAGCCTCTGAGGAGGGGCCAGTTCTCCGGCCCCAGAGCCGCCCTGACTCCGCCCTCTGTCCCCTTCCGTCCCTCTCTCAGTCCCCTGATGCTCCGGCAGGGCCGCACCCCTCCCTCGTTGAAGAAGAGCCTCTCACTCCCCCACCCCATCGTCCATCTTGAATGTCTCTCCTCCCTCTTGGCTAAATGCCGCAGGAAGCCCTCTCCGCCCCCCCTCCGCCGCCATTGTGGACCGAGAAGTCACAGCCCGAGCCCCCGTGAGCCCTTGTCCGTCTCTAGTGAATCTCTGGCCGGAGTCAGCCCCGCTGCCTTTTGGGTGTTTCCTGTGCGCCCGGAGCCGGGGGGGGGGGGGGGGGGGGGGGGGGGTGACTGGGCCCTGGCATTGTGGCCGGGCCGCCGACGTGGGCGGAGGCCGAGGGCGCGGCTCGGTCCGGGCTGCTGCCCTCCAGGGGCTTCCGTTAGAGTGCCTCTGGGTAAAACTAGAAGAACGGAACCGGAGCTAGAGTCCATAAAGCATGGGGCCCTTCAGCTGGGGAGCTAGCGGCGCCCTCATCATTATCATTATTATTATCGCTTTTCTGCTGAGACAATTGGGTCCCACAGCCGGGAAGTGTTAAGTGTCTGAGGCCAGATTTGAACCCAGGTCCTTCAGGGCTGGGGCTCTGCCCAGAGCACCTCCCAGCCGCCCTCTAGCAGCATTACTATCCCCATTTTACAGATTTGGAAATGGGCATCCAGGGAGAGAGTGTCTAGAGAGCCCCTCAGGGCGTGGGCGTGGGCGTGGCCAGCCTCCTCAATAAAAACTGCCCTCGTTTCTGGTTGAGTAAGAGCGAGTTGGGGGCGGGAGGAAAGGCCCCTTGGAGGAGGGACGACGCTCTCCCAAGATTCAGGGGTACCGGGTGGAACGTTTCACACTAGGGGGCTGAATCTGGACCAGCCGCCACAGCCGGCACGGGGAGCGCGGGGCTTGAATCCGGGCTGTTCTCCCCCCCCCCCCTGCGCGGGCTGACCGGGAGGAGGGGTCAGGCCCCGGGGGCGGCCCCGTGAGCGGCTTTGGCCACGAGGGGAGGGGGAGGGCGCTCGGATAGAGACCGGCCTCCCTCCGGGCCTGGTGTGGCTCAGGGCCCCGCGGGGCACGCCCCGCCCCCCGCTCGGAGCAGCTTCCCTCACTCATTTGCGGGCCTGGTCCGCATGGAGCACTTTGCTGGTAAACAGGAAGGGTAATGATGCCAGCCGCCCTCGTTAGTGGCTAATAATTGCTTAATTTGTCCAGCGATTGACCCGGGCTCCCGGCGCGGCCTGACACCGTGTTGCGGGGTGCTCGGCAAGCAGGTCCCGCTAATGTTACCTCCGAGAGGGCTTCTGGGAGCCGAGCGCCTCCGTGCCCGAAATTTCCTCTTCACAGATGAGCAGATTAATTGGCCTGCCAATGAGGCGGCTATTAGAGGCAGAGCGAGGATGAAGGCAGGCAGCTGCCCGGCGGGCCAGGGGAAGGTCGGGATCTGCCCCGCCATGGCCGGACAGAGGGATCACTGACCAGACCCTGGGAGGGGGAGAGGAGAAGGGGAGGGGACCCAGAACCCTGGGGGATCCCAGGGATCCCTGAAGTGAAGCCCCTTCTTCTTCCTCCTCGGGACGGCCTCGGAAGAGGTTCTCAGGCTGCTTCTCCCACCCCCACCCCGGCTGCCCGGCCCCGGACCCTCTGCATCTCGCCAGTGTTCAGAGAACTCAGGGCCCCATTCGTGGCCTGTTCAGGACCAAGGACAGCGGGACCGGCCCTTAAGTCTCCTGCAAGGCAGCGGGGCTCTGGCTTTTCAGGGGCCTCTGACCCAGCTCAGGCCCGGAGAGCCTTCCCCCAGGGAAGGGCCCCAGTGCCTCGGGAAGGCACTTACACTTTTTCTACTTGGGACCCCTTTCCCCAGGACATTCTCATGTGACCCCGGCATATATGCATGCAAATAAGCATAACATCAGATATTTACCCACAAGAAGTCATCATTTTGCAGCCCCTGCGCTCATAAAGGGTCACGAGCCACAGTTTAAGAAGCGGGCCTCCAGAGCCCATTTTGCACCGCAGAGAGACGGAGACCCGGGTGGGGAGGGGGCCCACTCATGCTCAGAAAGTGCCAGACCAAAGTGGAGCCCAGGGCTGCTGGCTCAGCCTGGAGGAAATCAGCCCCCTGTGGGGGATGCCCTAAGGGACAGCGTCTGGAATGAGGGTAGGGGGCTGCCATGTATTCCAGGGGCACCGGAAGGTCTCCAGCGCCCTCCACCTGCCAGATCCCTCTCCCGCCTGCAGGCTGGTGCCTTCTGGGCCTTCCAGGTGGGGGGTCCCCGAGTGAGTCAGCCTGTCCGCCTCCATTCCTTCAGTGCCAGAAGGAGGCACCGGGCACTCACCCCTGAGCTTCTTGTGCTGCTCTGGGTTGCCCTTTCCCGGCACCCCCCTCCCCCCGCCCTGCTGAGCCAGGGAGAAGACCGTGTGCACGGCCACAGGCGCGGCGGGCGGGGCCCCTCTCACTTTTGCTCTTCCTCCTCCTCCAGGGATCATTGACTTCCTTGTGAGCCATCACCCCATCGCCCGAGTCCTGCGGGACCACCTGGTCTTCAAGATCGCTCCGATGCTGAACCCCGACGGGGTCTACTTGGGAAATTACAGGTGAGGGGGGCAGGGGGGGAGGGGGGCTGCGGGAGCCGGCTTTGAGGAGGCAGGAGGAGGGACTCCAAGCGTCCAGGCTGCCCCTGACTCGGGGCGGGAAGTTCCAGACCCAGTGGGGAGTAGCTCTGGGGCCGCACACCAAGTGTTCCGCCCTCAAATGCCAGCCCAGGAAACTGAGGCAAGGACAAGGCCCTTCCTGGCCAGGCTCATAGAGCGACTTGTGGCCAAAGTGAAACAGGAGCCAGACACGCACACACACACACACACGCTCACACACACACAAACACTCACACACACACGCAGTCACACATACACACACATGCACACTCACATACACATGCAGTCACACACACGCACACTCACACATACACACACTCACACACATGCACACTCACACATACACACGCACACAAGCACACTCACATACACACGCACACACTCAAACATACACACGCACAAGCACACTCACATACACACGCACAAGCACACTCACACACACAGGCACACTCACACATACACACGCACAAGCACACACACACACATGCACACTCACACATACACACGCAGAAGCACACTCACACATGCACACTCACACATACACACGCAGAAGCACACTCACACATACACACGCACAAGCACACTCACACACACATGCACACTCACACATACACACGCAGAAGCACACTCACACATGCACACTCACACATACACACGCAGAAGCACACTCACACATACACACGCACAAGCACACACACACACATGCACACTCACACATACACACGCAGAAGCACACTCACACACACATGCACACTCACACATACACACGCAGAAGCACACTCACACATGCACACTCACACATACACCCGCAGAAGCACACTCACACACACATGCACACTCACACATACACACGCAGAAGCACACTCACACATACACGCACAAGCACACACACACACATGCACACTCACACATACACACGCACAAGCACACTCACACACACATTCACACATACACACGCACAAGCACACTCACATACACACGCACACTCACACATACACACAAGCACACTCACACACACACGCACAAGCACACTCACACACATGCACATACACACGCACAAGCACACTCACATACACACGCACACTCACACATACACACACACATGCACACACACGTGTACACACACACACGCACAAGCACACTCACATACACACGCACACACTCAAACATACACACGCACAAGCACACTCACACACACGCACAAGCACACTCACACACACAGGCACACTCACACATACACACGCACAAGCACACTCACACACACATGCACACTCACACATACACACGCAGAAGCACACTCACACATACACACGCACAAGCACACACACACACATGCACACTCACACATACACCTGCAGAAGCACACTCACACATACACACTCACACATACACACGCAGAAGCACACTCACACACACATGCACACTCACACATACACACGCACAAGCACACACACACACATGCACACTCACACATACACACGCAGAAGCACACTCACACATACACGCACAAGCACACTCACACACACATTCACACATACACACGCACAAGCACACTCACACATACACACAAGCACACTCACACACGCACAAGCACACTCACACATACACACGCAGAAGCACACTCACACACACATTCACACATACACACGCACAAGCACACTCACATACACACGCACACTCACACATACACACAAGCACACTCACACACACACGCACAAGCACACTCACACACACATGCACACTCACACATACACACGCAGAAGCACACTCACACACACATTCACACATACACACGCACAAGCACACTCACACATACACACGCACAAGCACACTCACATACACACGCACAAGCACACTCACATACACACGCACACTCACACATACACACGCAGAAGCACACTCACACACACATGCACACTCACACATACACACGCAGAAGCACACTCACACATACACACGCACAAGCACACTCACACACACATGCACACTCACACATACACACGCACAAGCACACTCACACATACACACGCACACATACACACGCACAAGCACACACACATGCACACTCACACATACACACGCAGAAGCACACTCACACACACATTCACACATACACACGCACAAGCACACTCACACATACACACGCACAAGCACACTCACATACACACGCACAAGCACACTCACATACACACGCACAAGCACACTCACACACACATGCACACTCACACATACACACGCACAAGCACACTCACACATACACACGCACAAGCACACTCACACACACAGGCACACTCACACATACACACGCACAAGCACACTCACACACACATGCACACTCACATACACACGCACAAGCACACTCACATACACACGCACACTCACACATACACACAAGCACACTCACACACACACGCACAAGCACACTCACACATAGACACGCACAAGCACACTCACATACACACGCACAAGCACACTCACATACACACGCACACTCACACATACACACGCAGAAGCACACTCACACACACATGCACACTCACACATACACACGCACAAGCACACTCACACACACATGCACACTCACACATACACACGCACAAGCACACTCACACACACATGCACACTCACACATACACACGCACAAGCACACTCACACACACACGCACACTCACACATACACACGCAGAAGCACACTCACACACACATGCACACTCACACATACACACGCAGAAGCACACTCACACACACATGCACACTCACACATACACACGCAGAAGCACACTCACACATACACACGCACAAGCACACTCACACACACATGCACACTCACACATACACACGCACAAGCACACTCACATACACACGCACACTCACACATACACACGCACACATACACACGCACAAGCACACACACATGCACACTCACACATACACACGCACAAGCACACTCACACTCACATGCACACTCACACATACACACGCACACATACACACGCACAAGCACACACACATGCACACTCACACATACACACGCAGAAGCACACTCACACACACATTCACACATACACACGCACAAGCACACTCACACATACACACGCACAAGCACACTCACATACACACGCACAAGCACACTCACATACACACGCACAAGCACACTCACACACACATGCACACTCACACATACACACGCACAAGCACACTCACACATACACACGCACAAGCACACTCACACACACAGGCACACTCACACATACACACGCACAAGCACACTCACACACACATGCACACTCACATACACACGCACAAGCACACTCACATACACACGCACACTCACACATACACACAAGCACACTCACACACACACGCACAAGCACACTCACACATAGACACGCACAAGCACACTCACATACACACGCACAAGCACACTCACATACACACGCACACTCACACATACACACGCAGAAGCACACTCACACACACATGCACACTCACACATACACACGCACAAGCACACTCACACACACATGCACACTCACACATACACACGCACAAGCACACTCACACACACATGCACACTCACACATACACACGCACAAGCACACTCACACACACACGCACACTCACACATACACACGCAGAAGCACACTCACACACACATGCACACTCACACATACACACGCAGAAGCACACTCACACACACATGCACACTCACACATACACACGCAGAAGCACACTCACACATACACACGCACAAGCACACTCACACACACATGCACACTCACACATACACACGCACAAGCACACTCACATACACACGCACACTCACACATACACACGCAGAAGCACACTCACACACACATGCACACTCACACATACACACGCACAAGCACACTCACACACACATGCACACTCACACATACACACGCACAAGCACACTCACACATACACACGCACAAGCACACTCACACACACAGGCACACTCACACATACACACGCACAAGCACACTCACACAAACATGCACACTCACACATACACACGCAGAAGCACACTCACACATACACACGCACAAGCACACTCACACACATGCACACTCACACATACACACGCACAAGCACACTCACACACACATGCACACTCACACATACACACGCACAAGCACACTCACACATACACACGCACAAGCACACTCACACACATGCACACTCACACATACACACGCACAAGCACACTCACACACATGCACACTCACACATACACACGCACAAGCACACTCACACACATGCACACTCACACATACACACGCACAAGCACACTCACACACATGCACACTCACACATACACACGCACAAGCACACTCACACACATGCACACTCACACATACACACGCACAAGCACACTCACACATACACACGCACAAGCACACTCACACACACATGCACACTCACACATACACACGCACAAGCACACTCACACACACATGCACACTCACACATACACACGCAGAAGCACACTCACACATACACACGCACAAGCACACTCACACACACATGCACACTCACACATACACACGCACAAGCACACTCACACACACATGCACACTCACACATACACACGCACAAGCACACTCACACACACATGCACACTCACACATACACACGCACAAGCACACTCACACACACATGCACACTCACACATACACACGCACAAGCACACTCACACATACACACGCACAAGCACACTCACACACACAGGCACACTCACACATACACACGCACAAGCACACTCACACACACATGCACACTCACACATACACACGCACAAGCACACTCACACACATGCACACTCACACATACACACGCACAAGCACACTCACACACACATGCACACTCACACATACACACGCACAAGCACACTCACACACACATGCACACTCACACATACACACGCACAAGCACACTCACACATACACACGCACAAGCACACTCACACGCACAAGCACACTCACACATACACACGCACAAGCACACTCACACACATGCACACTCACACATACACACGCACAAGCACACTCACACACATGCACACTCACACATACACACGCACAAGCACACTCACACACACATGCACACTCACACATACACACGCACAAGCACACTCACACACACATGCACACTCACACATACACACGCAGAAGCACACTCACACATACACACGCACAAGCACACTCACACACACATGCACACTCACACATACACACGCACAAGCACACTCACATATACACACGCACAAGCACACACACACAAGCACACTCACACACACATGCACACTCACACATACACACGCACAAGCACACTCACACATACACACGCACACATACACACGCACAAGCACACACACATGCACACTCACACATACACACGCACAAGCACACTCACATATACACACGCACACATACACACGCACAAGCACACACACATGCACACTCACACATACACACGCACAAGCACACTCACACACACATTCACACATACACACGCACAAGCACACTCACACATACACACGCACAAGCACACTCACATACACACGCACAAGCACACTCACATACACACGCACAAGCACACTCACACACACATGCACACTCACACATACACACGCAGAAGCAAACTCACACATACACACGCACAAGCACACTCACACACACATGCACACTCACACATACACACGCACAAGCACACTCACACATACACACGCACAAGCACACTCACACACACAGGCACACTCACACATACACACGCACAAGCACACTCACATACACACGCACACTCACACATACACACAAGCACACTCACACACATACGCACAAGCACACTCACACATAGACACGCACAAGCACACTCACATACACACGCACAAGCACACTCACATACACACGCACACTCACACATACACACGCAGAAGCACACTCACACACACATGCACACTCACACATACACACGCACAAGCACACTCACACACACATGCACACTCACACATACACACGCACAAGCACACTCACACACACATGCACACTCACACATACACACGCACAAGCACACTCACACACACACGCACACTCACACATACACACGCAGAAGCACACTCACACACACATGCACACTCACACATACACACGCAGAAGCACACTCACACACACATGCACACTCACACATACACACGCAGAAGCACACTCACACATACACACGCACAAGCACACTCACACACACATGCACACTCACACATACACATGCACAAGCACACTCACACACACATTCACACATACACACGCACAAGCACACTCACACACACATGCACACTCACACATACACACGCACAAGCACACTCACATACACACGCACACTCACACATACACACGCAGAAGCACACTCACACACACATGCACACTCACACATACACACGCACAAGCACACTCACACATACACACGCACAAGCACACTCACACACATGCACACTCACACATACACACGCACAAGCACACTCACACACACATGCACACTCACACATACACACGCACAAGCACACTCACACATACACACGCACAAGCACACTCACACACATGCACACTCACACATACACACGCACAAGCACACTCACACACATGCACACTCACACATACACACGCACAAGCACACTCACACACATGCACACTCACACATACACACGCACAAGCACACTCACACACATGCACACTCACACATACACACGCACAAGCACACTCACACACATGCACACTCACACATACACACGCACAAGCACACTCACACATACACACGCACAAGCACACTCACACACACATGCACACTCACACATACACACGCACAAGCACACTCACACACACATGCACACTCACACATACACACGCAGAAGCACACTCACACATACACACGCACAAGCACACTCACACACACATGCACACTCACACATACACACGCACAAGCACACTCACACACACATGCACACTCACACATACACACGCACAAGCACACTCACACACACATGCACACTCACACATACACACGCACAAGCACACTCACACACACATGCACACTCACACATACACACGCACAAGCACACTCACACATACACACGCACAAGCACACTCACACACACAGGCACACTCACACATACACACGCACAAGCACACTCACACACACATGCACACTCACACATACACACGCACAAGCACACTCACACACATGCACACTCACACATACACACGCACAAGCACACTCACACACACATGCACACTCACACATACACACGCACAAGCACACTCACACACACATGCACACTCACACATACACACGCACAAGCACACTCACACATACACACGCACAAGCACACTCACACGCACAAGCACACTCACACATACACACGCACAAGCACACTCACACACATGCACACTCACACATACACACGCACAAGCACACTCACACACATGCACACTCACACATACACACGCACAAGCACACTCACACACACATGCACACTCACACATACACACGCACAAGCACACTCACACACACATGCACACTCACACATACACACGCAGAAGCACACTCACACATACACACGCACAAGCACACTCACACACACATGCACACTCACACATACACACGCACAAGCACACTCACATATACACACGCACAAGCACACACACACAAGCACACTCACACACACATGCACACTCACACATACACACGCACAAGCACACTCACACATACACACGCACACATACACACGCACAAGCACACACACATGCACACTCACACATACACACGCACAAGCACACTCACATATACACACGCACACATACACACGCACAAGCACACACACATGCACACTCACACATACACACGCACAAGCACACTCACACACACATTCACACATACACACGCACAAGCACACTCACACATACACACGCACAAGCACACTCACATACACACGCACAAGCACACTCACATACACACGCACAAGCACACTCACACACACATGCACACTCACACATACACACGCAGAAGCAAACTCACACATACACACGCACAAGCACACTCACACACACATGCACACTCACACATACACACGCACAAGCACACTCACACATACACACGCACAAGCACACTCACACACACAGGCACACTCACACATACACACGCACAAGCACACTCACATACACACGCACACTCACACATACACACAAGCACACTCACACACATACGCACAAGCACACTCACACATAGACACGCACAAGCACACTCACATACACACGCACAAGCACACTCACATACACACGCACACTCACACATACACACGCAGAAGCACACTCACACACACATGCACACTCACACATACACACGCACAAGCACACTCACACACACATGCACACTCACACATACACACGCACAAGCACACTCACACACACATGCACACTCACACATACACACGCACAAGCACACTCACACACACACGCACACTCACACATACACACGCAGAAGCACACTCACACACACATGCACACTCACACATACACACGCAGAAGCACACTCACACACACATGCACACTCACACATACACACGCAGAAGCACACTCACACATACACACGCACAAGCACACTCACACACACATGCACACTCACACATACACATGCACAAGCACACTCACACACACATTCACACATACACACGCACAAGCACACTCACACACACATGCACACTCACACATACACACGCACAAGCACACTCACATACACACGCACACTCACACATACACACGCAGAAGCACACTCACACACACATGCACACTCACACATACACACGCACAAGCACACTCACACACACATGCACACTCACACATACACACGCACAAGCACACTCACACATACACACGCACAAGCACACTCACACACACAGGCACACTCACACATACACACGCACAAGCACACTCACACACACATGCACACTCACACATACACACGCAGAAGCACACTCACACATACACACGCACAAGCACACTCACACACATGCACACTCACACATACACACGCACAAGCACACTCACACACACATGCACACTCACACATACACACGCACAAGCACACTCACACATACACACGCACAAGCACACTCACACACATGCACACTCACACATACACACGCACAAGCACACTCACACACATGCACACTCACACATACACACGCACAAGCACACTCACACACATGCACACTCACACATACACACGCACAAGCACACTCACACACACATGCACACTCACACATACACACGCACAAGCACACTCACACACACATGCACACTCACACATACACACGCAGAAGCACACTCACACATACACACGCACAAGCACACTCACACACACATGCACACTCACACATACACACGCACAAGCACACTCACACACACATGCACACTCACACATACACACGCACAAGCACACTCACACACACATGCACACTCACACATACACACGCACAAGCACACTCACACACACATGCACACTCACACATACACACGCACAAGCACACTCACACATACACACGCACAAGCACACTCACACACACAGGCACACTCACACATACACACGCACAAGCACACTCACACACACATGCACACTCACACATACACACGCACAAGCACACTCACACACATGCACACTCACACATACACACGCACAAGCACACTCACACACACATGCACACTCACACATACACACGCACAAGCACACTCACACACACATGCACACTCACACATACACACGCACAAGCACACTCACACATACACACGCACAAGCACACTCACACGCACAAGCACACTCACACATACACACGCACAAGCACACTCACACACATGCACACTCACACATACACACGCACAAGCACACTCACACACATGCACACTCACACATACACACGCACAAGCACACTCACACACACATGCACACTCACACATACACACGCACAAGCACACTCACACACACATGCACACTCACACATACACACGCAGAAGCACACTCACACATACACACGCACAAGCACACTCACACACACATGCACACTCACACATACACACGCACAAGCACACTCACACACACATGCACACTCACACATACACACGCACAAGCACACTCACACATACACACGCACAAGCACACTCACACACACAGGCACACTCACACATACACACGCACAAGCACACTCACACACACATGCACACTCACACATACACACGCACAAGCACACTCACACATACACACGCACAAGCACACTCACACATACACACGCACAAGCACACTCACACACACATGCACACTCACACATACACACGCACAAGCACACTCACACATACACACGCACAAGCACACTCACACACACATGCACACTCACACATACACACGCAGAAGCACACTCACACATACACACGCACAAGCACACTCACACACATGCACACTCACACATACACACGCACAAGCACACTCACACATACACACGCACAAGCACACTCACACATACACACGCACAAGCACACTCACACATACACACGCACAAGCACACTCACACACACATGCACACTCACACATACACACGCAGAAGCACACTCACACATACACACGCACAAGCACACTCACACACACATGCACACTCACACATACACACGCAGAAGCACACTCACACATACACACGCACAAGCACACTCACACACATGCACACTCACACATACACACGCACAAGCACACTCACACACACATGCACACTCACACATACACACGCACAAGCACACTCACACACACATGCACACTCACACATACACACGCACAAGCACACTCACACATACACACGCACAAGCACACTCACACACACAGGCACACTCACACATACACACGCACAAGCACACTCACACACACATGCACACTCACACATACACACGCACAAGCACACTCACACACACATGCACACTCACACATACACACGCAGAAGCACACTCACACATACACACGCACAAGCACACTCACACACACACTCACACATACACACGCACAAGCACACTCACACGCACTCACACATACACACGCACACGCACACTCACATACACACAAGCACACTCACATACACACGCACACTCACACATACACACGCACAAGCACACTCACACACACACTCACACATACACACGCACAAGCACACTCACACGCACTCACACATACACACGCACACGCACACTCACATACACACAAGCACACTCACATACACACGCACACTCACACATACACACGCACAAGCACACTCACACACACATGCACACTCACACATACACACGCAGAAGCACACTCACACACATGCACACTCACACATACACACGCAGAAGCACACTCACACATACACACGCACAAGCACACTCACACGCACTCACACATACACACGCACACGCACACTCACATACACACAAGCACACTCACATACACAAGCACACTCACATACACACGCACAAGCACACTCACATACACACGCACACTCACACATACACACGCAGAAGCACACTCACACACACATGCACACTCACACATACACACGCAGAAGCACACTCACACATACACACGCAGAAGCACACTCACACACACATGCACACTCACACATACACACGCACAAGCACACTCACACACACATGCACACTCACACATACACACGCACAAGCACACTCACACATACACACGCACAAGCACACTCACACACACAGGCACACTCACACATACACACGCACAAGCACACTCACACACACATGCACACTCACACATACACACGCACAAGCACACTCACATATACACACGCACAAGCACACACACACAAGCACACTCACACACACATGCACACTCACACATACACACGCACAAGCACACTCACACACACAGGCACACTCACACATACACACGCACAAGCACACTCACACACACATGCACACTCACACATACACACGCACAAGCACACTCACATATACACACGCACAAGCACACACACACAAGCACACTCACACACACAAGCACACTCACACATACACACGCACAAGCACACTCACACATACACACGCACAAGCACACTCACACATACACACGCAGAAGCACACTCACACATACACGCACAAGCACACTCACACACACATGCACACTCACACACACATGCACACTCACACATACACACGCACAAGCACACTCACACATACACACGCACAAGCACACTCACACATACACACGCACAAGCACACTCACACACACATGCACACTCACACATACACACGCACAAGCACACTCACACACACATGCACACTCACACATACACACGCAGAAGCACACTCACACGTACACACGCAGAAGCACACTCACACACACATGCACACTCACACATACACGCACAAGCACACTCACACACACATGCACACTCACACACACATGCACACTCACACATACACACGCACAAGCACACTCACACACATGCACACTCACACATACACACGCACAAGCACACTCACACATACACACGCACAAGCACACTCACACTCACATGCACACTCACACATACACACGCACAAGCACACTCACACACACATGCACACTCACACATACACACGCAGAAGCACACTCACACGTACACACGCAGAAGCACACTCACACACACATGCACACTCACACATACACACGCACAAGCACACTCACACACAGGCACACTCACACATACACACGCACAAGCACACTCACATGCACACTCACACATACACACGCACACATACACACGCACAAGCACACTCACACACACATGCACACTCACCCATACACACGCACAAGCACACTCACATGCACACTCACACATGCACACTCACACATACACACGCACAAGCACACTCACACACACATGCACACTCACACATACACACGCTCAAGCACACTCACACACAGGCACACTCACACATACACACGCACACATACACACGCACAAGCACACTCACACACACATGCACACTCACACATACACACGCAGAAGCACACTCACACTCACATGCACACTCACACATACACACGCACACATACACACGCACAAGCACACTCACACACACATGCACACTCACACATACACACGCACAAGCACACTCACACTCACATGCACACTCACACATACACACGCACACATACACACGCACAAGCACACACACATGCACACTCACACATACACACGCAGAAGCACACTCACACATACACACGCAGAAGCACACTCACACACACATGCACAAGCACACTCACACACATGCACACTCACACATACACACGCACAAGCACACTCACACACACATGCACACTCACACATACACACGCAGAAGCACACTCACACACACATGCACACTCACACACACATGCACAAGCACACTCACACACATGCACACTCACACATACACACGCTCAAGCACACTCACACACAGGCACACTCACACATACACACGCACAAGCACACTCACATGCACACTCACACATACACACGCACACATACACACGCACAAGCACACTCACACACACATGCACACTCACACATACACACGCACAAGCACACTCACACTCACATGCACACTCACACATACACACGCACAAGCACACTCACACACACATGCACACTCACACATACACACGCACAAGCACACTCACACACACATGCACACTCACACATACACACGCACACATACACACGCACAAGCACACACACATGCACACTCACACATACACACGCAGAAGCACACTCACACATACACACGCAGAAGCACACTCACACACACATGCACAAGCACACTCACACACATGCACACTCACACATACACACGCAGAAGCACACTCACACACACATGCACACTCACACATACACACGCAGAAGCACACTCACACATACATGCACACTCACACATACACACGCAGAAGCACACTCACACACACATGCACACTCACACATACACACGCAGAAGCACACTCACACACACATGCACACTCACACATACACACGCACAAGCACACTCACATGCACACTCACACATACACACGCACACATACACACGCACAAGCACACACACATGCACACTCACACATACACACGCAGAAGCACACTCACATACACACACACATTCACACATACACACGCACAAGCACACTCACACACACATGCACACGCACAAGCACACACACATGCACACTCACACATACACACGCAGAAGCACACTCACACATACACACGCACAAGCACACTCACACACACATGCACACTCACACATACACACGCACAAGCACACTCACACACACATGCACACTCACACATACACACGCACACATACACACGCACAAGCACACACACATGCACACTCACACATACACACGCAGAAGCACACTCACACATACACACGCAGAAGCACACTCACACACACATGCACAAGCACACTCACACACATGCACACTCACACATACACACGCAGAAGCACACTCACACACACATGCACACTCACACATACACACGCAGAAGCACACTCACACATACATGCACACTCACACATACACACGCAGAAGCACACTCACACACACATGCACACTCACACATACACACGCAGAAGCACACTCACACACACATGCACACTCACACATACACACGCACAAGCACACTCACATGCACACTCACACATACACACGCACACATACACACGCACAAGCACACTCACACACACATGCACACTCACACATACACACGCAGAAGCACACTCACATACACACACACATTCACACATACACACGCACAAGCACACTCACACACACATGCACACTCACACACTCAGTCACACACATGCACACTCACACAAACACGCACAGTCACACACACAAGCACACACACGTGTACACACACACACGCACAAGCAGACTCACACACACACACACAAGCACACTCACATACACACGCACACACTCACACATACACGCACAAGCACACACAGACATGCGCTCATGTGCACTTGCACACATTCTCGCACTCCTCTACGCCTGAGGCTTGGAAGCCATGGGCAGAACGAGGCGTGCCGTGTCCGGGCCCTTTAAGGATGTTCCCGGGGGTCCGGGGCCCTCAAGGCTTTTTTGGCGGGCTGGGGGCTGCCTCCTGAGCAGAGCCTGGGTCCCTCCGGCCCTCTCCGGCCCCTCCCTCCGGCCTCTCCGGCCTCTCCGGCCTCTCCGGCCCTCTCCGGCCCTCTCCGGCCCTCTCCGGCCCCTCCCTCCGGCCCTCTCCGGCCCTCTCCGGCCCTCTCCGGCCCTCTCCGGCCCTCTCCGGCCTCTCCGGCCCTCTCTGGCCCTCTCTGGCCCTCTCTGGCCCTCTCCGGCCCTCTCTGGCCCTCTCCGGCCTCTCTGGCCCTCTCGGGCCCTCTCCGGCCCTCTCCGGCCCTCTCTGGCCCTCTCTGGCCCTCTCCGGCCTCTCCGGCCTCTCCGGCCCTCTCCGGCCCTCTCCGGCCCTCTCCGGCCCTCTCCGGCCCTCTCCGGCCCTCTCCGGCCCTCTCCGGCCCTCTCCGGCCCTCTCTGGCCCTCTCGGGCCCTCTCTGGCCCTCTCTGGCCCTCTCCGGCCCTCTCTGGCCCTCTCCGGCCCCTCCCTCCGGCCCTCTCTGGCCCTCTCTGGCCCTCTCCGGCCCTCTCCGGCCCTCTCTGGCCCTCTCCGGCCCTCTCCGGCCCTCTCCGGCCCCTCCCTCCGGCCCTCTCCGGCCTCTCCGGCCCTCTCTGGCCCAGGGCGGCTCCCGGAGCTGCTTGTGGCCACTGTCTCCTCCTCCCCAGGTCTGGCCATTGCTCGGAGTCCCTCCGGACGGCTCTGAAACAGCAGTTGGTGGGGGGGGCGGGGGTCTCCTCTTCCCGGAATTGCCTGCACTTAGGAAGTCAGCGTCTAAGCCCAATCCCAGCTGGATTCCATGTCTGTTGTTTGGGCTAAGGGCTCTGCCTGTCCGCACGCACTCCCTGGGGGCTCCTGAGTCCGGCTGGGACAGTCTCGGGCCGGAGCCTGCACACGGCGGGGGCAGCCAGGGCTACCTCAGCGCCTGTGGGGTTTGGGGCTGACCGCTGGCCGCTCCTCCTGCCCGAGGGCCTTTGGGAAGGCGTTTACCGCTCCAGCCCTCAGAGGGTTGTTGGGACTAGGGATCCTGAGGCATCCTGTCCAGTCCCCTTAGTTTCCAGTTGGAGAAATGGAGTCCC
>NC_133620.1:26189089-26204089 GCF_048593235.1 Sminthopsis crassicaudata
TGCCCTGGGACTAAAGGCTTACCTCAGGCCGCAGAGAGACCCCGGGCTGCGGGTTCAAACCCGGACTTCCCTGACTCAGGCCCAGCCAGGAGCAGGGGCCCCCACCGACACGAACGTCTGCCTCCCTGCCCCCGTTCGGGTCTTGCCACCTTGGATCTCACCGGAAGGCCCTGAACCGGCTCGGCTTGGGGGGAGCTGCCATTCTGGCCGTGAAGCTTTACGGCCGGCAGCGGGGCCTAAACGCGGCCGCCAGTGCGCGGCTCCGTTATTTATTCCTGCAGTTTGGAAAGCCTCACACAAAATGATTTACTGCAAATGGGCCTGTTTGTTGGAGAAAGTGGGGGCAGTGAGGGGAGGGAGGGATAGAACCCTTTCAATTAAAACAAGCTGTCTTTGGGAAAAGATTTAAGCTACAGGGAGAAGGAGGCAACAGCTTCTGTGGCTAGGAGACCTTTTAAGCCTGTAGTGAGAAAGGCCCACGATGAAGAAGGGGACGATATTTGGGGAAGAAATCCCAGTTTTCTCCCTCAGAATCTGATGCGTTTCCCCGGGCGTAGCTGGGGCTAAGGGCCGAACACCTTCCAGGGACAGGGCGCTCACTTCCCAACGATTCGGGACGTCTTTGGAAGTCACACGGTCGGATGGGGAGACCCCGAGTGTCGGGGGTAATGATGGTGACTGCATGGTGACGATGATGATGATGGCGGGGTCCTCCCTCCCTCCCTCGGCTCTTGGCGTGGAAGTGAGCAGGTGCCAGTTGTCCGGTCCTCTGGCCCCATCGGAGGGCAGCTCACCTGGAGGCCCCGTGCCAGGCCTGGGGGCCTGTTTTAGGGACAGTGTTGCTAAAGTGGAGAGAGACCCAAGGAGGGAGGGACGGAGCCTTGAGCCTTCCTGAAGACTCGGAATGAGGAGTGCTCCGGGAGAAGAGAAGGCTCAGGGGGCCCTCCACTCATTTAAGGGCTGTCACCTACCTGACACAAGTCCTGTTCCTCTTGGGCCCAGAGGGCACAGAGGGAAAGAGCCCAGTCAGAGTCGACCCTCCTGGGGGGTAGAGCCGGTGGAGTGGGCGGCGGGCGGCCCCTTCCAGCCTCAGGTTCTGTGAGCACTTCCCGCTGGCTGTGGGCTGCTGGGCCCAGGCCTGGCCAAGCTGGGCAGCCCTGGCCCCCTCCACGGCTTCTCCTCTCCTGTAAAATCTCTTTCAAAAAGGTTCCTTAACAAGAGAACTCTCAGACATGAAGCTGGGGCGGAACGTGGCTCGGACCTTCATGGACTACTATCGCCTGAACCCCATCGTGGAGAAAGTGTCCTACCCCGTGCCCAGGGTCAGGTAAGGAGCACGGTGGGGGGACCTGGTGTGCTCCGACCTGGGAGTCAGGTCCTGTACTAAGAGGCCCAGGAAGGGGATACCCCCTCAAGGAGCTCGCAGTCAACTGGGGGAGACCTTCCAGGGCTCCCAAGTGTCGGGGTAATAACGATAACTGCCACTGTGACGATGATGGTGGTGGTGAGAACGGCGCCCTTCGGCCCTCCCCAGGCTCTTGGGAGGGGGAGAGGGTCTTGAAAATAAATGTTAGAACAAGGATTTGCAAAGTGAATGCTGAAAACTATCTTTGTATGTTTCAAAAATAAAAAGCTATTATTAACAATAAAATAAAAGGAGGGGAGGCAAGAAAAAAAGAAAAGCGTTGTGGGGTGGGAGGTAGCGCGGCACACTTCTGGGCTCAGCAGAACTGGATGCAGATCTGGCTTCTTTTGCTGACAACCTGTGTGACCTTGAGCAAATTAGAACAGCCTCAGTTTGCTCATCTGAGAAATGAGTTGGAGAAGGGGGTCCCTGGGGTGCTCTCCAGCCCCCTGTACCCCCCCGGTCTCAGCTTCTTCACCTGTGCAGTGGGGGGTTGGGCTCCTTGGTCTCCCGAGACCACACTAGTGCTTTCAGATCCCCTGCCAGCTCAGCCTCTGGAGGCCAGGCCAGAATCCTCCGCTCTTTCCCCAAGTCTGGCGGCACGGGGCACCGGGGCTGGTCCTGACTTCTGCTGAGACTCTGCCCCCCTCCCCTGCCCCCCAAGCAGCAAATTGTAAAAACTGCTTAAACTGAGATAACCCCAACCTCTGGCCTCCCATTCAAGATGGTCCCAACAGGGAATGAGGAGAGTCTGGGGTGGCCCGTTCGTGAGGAAGCCCCGGGGTTGACTCTTCAATCCTCCCTTCCTTTCTCAAGGTTTACCAACTGCTTTCTTGAACGCTCTGTTCTCGAATCGCCCCAAGAAACAAGCTAGTCCGGAGTCTACGGGCATTTTCTTTCCTTTTCTGAAGGAGAATTTCTCCAGTCTTGCAGTATCTCTCCCATATCCCATCCGCTTATTGTTTTAGAACTCACCGTGCTCCTCATCTGGACCACAGCTCATCAAGGATATCTGGGTGCTTCTCACCTCCTCCTTCCTCTCCCTGGATACCCCCCCTCCGTTATTCACTTTTGTCCTGATGTTACCAGCACAAAGGTCCTTCTTGACCTACAAGACAGAAGGAAAAAATGAGCAGCATTTCCTTCTTCTTGTTGTCATCATCTCATCCTCTCTCCATTCATCCTCCTTTCCCCTCCCAATATAGAGTTTTCTTAACCCCTCGAAATCATTTTGTTGTCCTTAACTTCCTGGACTAGTCCCGCACCTCCTTCTGAGCATCAGGAGCTGTAATACAATTTTAATGCAATTTTTTTGGTCAGTTAATAAGCATTAATTTTTTTCTTCTTTTCCACCTTTGGAAAAAATGAAAAGAAAAACAAACTCCTGTAATATATATGCAATAATTAATCAAAACAGATTTTTCCATTGGCCCTGCATAAAAATAAATGTTTCATCCTGTACTCACACTCCATTATCTTTCTGCCTGGAGTGATTAACACGCTTTATTGCTGGACCTCTGGAATTGTCGTTCATTAGATTGGTAAGCCTTGTTCTAAATATTTACTTCAATTGAGGCATGGTACATTTTGCTTCAGACTCTGGGTAAATCGTTGTGTTCCTCACAAAGAGTACATTGTTAAATTCAGTTTTCTCACTTATCCTCTTCCATTTTATGGTTGAGTTCATCCCATTCACACCACAGTTATGACTATTAATTGTGGATTTCTCTTTTGTATGCTATCATGCTTTTTATTCTCTTGTTTTCCCTCCCCTTTTTTATAAATTTTATAATGAAAAAGCATGTGCTCAGCTCTAAGGATTTAGATTTGTGGCGATCAGTTTCCATTGTCGCCTTTTTATCCTGAGCGGGGAAATCTAAGCAAAAGTCACTGACCCATCTTTCCAGCCCAGGCCAGCAAAAAAGACAGAGAGCTCTATGGACATTTCAATGCATGGAATAATTCATGTTCTAGGACCAACTTTGGCTTTCTGTATTCCACCTTTGAAGTCGGTTATTCCGCCAGCATCAGTTAAATGTTGACAATGTGGATTTTATTGAGCACAGATGTGACATGATCAGACTGCCTCTTCAGGAAGATCATTTGGACTTAAGTGCGAGGTGGTCGGCAGGTGGAAGGGCGTGAGGCAGGGAGCTCAGTCCCCGGGCTATTTCACTAGTCAAGGAGTGAGAGGACGAGGGTGAAGACTTAGATCCATGCGATGCTGTTTCAGAAGAGAGGAGGGAAAGAGTGAGAGATGTTATGGAGGTACATGTGAGGAGCTCAGCACTATTGAATATGTGGGATGAGTGCAGGGAAATTGAAGAGGACCCTAGGTTTGGGGCCTGGGTGATGGAGGATGGTCTCCACGATGCTTCTGAGTGCGACCCTATTTGCAGCCCATTGTTCCTAGCGCATCCAGAAGTCAGGTTTGGGCTCCTTGTGTCATTCTTTTCTCTCTGATTTGTCCCCCTTTATAGGAAGGAAAAATCACCTCCCTTCAAGTACTCACATGTTCGGGCCCAGACCAGCTCCCACTCAGCCCTCAAAGGAGATAAGAAGAGCTCTTTCAATCACAAAGACCACTCCCAATCTTCATAAAGCCCCAGAGGATGCGGGCAGGGGTCGGGAGAGGGGCCCCCTTGGAGCCACAGAGGCGAGAACGTCTCAAGGGAGCGTCCGGAGGGAGAAGCTCCCCTTCATTTCCCACTTGAGGAGTTCTGAAATGATAAGTAGCCTGGAAAGAAAGGGGGGGAGTGGGTGGGGGGTGGAGAAAGGACACAGACATTCCTCTATTGATCCACATATTGGCCAACCAAAAAGAGAGCTACATCCGGACCCGAGGAAGGGGCGTGTGCATGTATATGCTCACACACGTGTGTGTTTATATACATATACACAGGTACTTATTACAGGGACACATACGCACACGTACATATGCCCCATAAGCATACACTGAAAAATGACGGGATCACGGGCCTCATTCAGACTTGACACAAGCCAGATTGCGGCCGCATTTGGACGAACATGGCGGGGCTGACTTCTGACGTTCCCTTTCACTGATAATGGATTGGATGCAGACCCTGAGCCCATTTGCTGCTAAGCCAGTAGAATGCAGATGATATTTTCTGTAGTTTCCCAGAGCTGCCCACAGAAATCTCTTTCTCTCCCCAATGTTCAGTTCTGTAGCCATGAGAGGATGGATCGGCCCAGAGGTTCTGGTTCCCGCTCCTGTCTCATCCCTACAGGCAAGAGCAGCCGAGGCCCTTCTCAGAGCCCGCCCAGCTGCCTCCGCCTGCCTCCCCTCCCAGCTCCCCGGTCGGCTAGCCTAGCGTGGCAAGAGGGGCTGGGCTGGGGCGTTTCTCTCGCCCCATAGGACCCCCCTTTCCTTCCAGAGCTCCCCAAGTTGCCTATGTTGCTACGAATTGTTAGTTTCTTCAGCAGAGAGAGCTGTTTCCTTCTGCGGGGAGAACCTTAGCATGAAGCCCCCCCCCCCCCCAGCAGATGCTTCCCTGGAAGCTGCCCCCGAGACTCCTCATTTGAGAGGCCGGCTGCAGCCTCCGAGATCGGGGGCCGCTTCCCACGGGTCTCCTTCTCCACTCCTCTATCCCCGGATATGCTGAGGTCAGTGCCCAGCCTTACCCAGATGGGGCCTGGCAGCGGCGCCCACGCCCATAGCCCATCGGTCATGTTTCATGGCAGATTCCGGCGTGGGGGAGGTGATGGTTACCGGAAAAAGCTGGAGAGGAGAAGGGCCGTCCTTCCCCCATTCCCCGCCCGGGCCACGTTTGAAGGAGAGCGATGAATGACAATTTAAAAAATAAACGCGAAGCCCCTTCTCCGTCCTCCTTCCCAAGGTGGCAGGGGTTAAGTGGCGGGTGTTTTTTCTGCAAGGGAAAGTGCCTTAGTATGATGAATGTGGCCTGAGCGGCTGCTGGCGGCTCCCTGTCTGGGTAAGCAGCGCGATGAGTAATTGTGACAGCCGATAATTAAAATGACCTCACCGAGACACGGATTAGGAGAAGTGCCAGCGAGCGGTGGGGATGGGGAACAGGTCCTTTGAATTCATGCTGCATCCGCGGACAGCTCCTGTTGGGCCTGCGTCCCTAGGTTTCTGTTGAAGATGTTGTTCAAAGTTAGTTCTAGAAATGGAGAGAGAAATTTCTTTTATGTGTTTTCCTCTTGCATGATGGTCTTTAAATATTGATGTTGAGAGTCCTGTGTTTGTGGGCTCAAAAACACCTGGCTGTGTGTACAACCCACCTGGGGGGGCCTTGTCCTGGAGGAAGTCGAAATAAAGCCATTTGTGCACCAGCCGACTCGCTGTGAAGGTTCTTCCTTCATCTCCTCCTTACGTTGTTTGTTAGCCCATCAGTTCCTCCGCTCGCATGTAGTCAGCCCCCCTAACAAAGGGATGCCTTCCAACTTTCAGACCCGCTCCGAGTATCGGGCTGGGTTCAGAGGACCACATTCCGCCACGGGTGCTGGTTAACTGGAGCACCCAGGATGTGGGAGAGGAGGCTTTGCACCCACCCATCCTCCCATCGGCCCAGCTGGCCGTCCTCTCATCCGGCACCCACCTGGCTGCTCATTTCCAGTCATTATTTACCGTGTTCTGCACTAAATGCCGGGGAGACTGGAGACGGACATGACATGCCCTGCCCTCGAGAAGCTTTTAGTCTAGTTGTAATAGGATCCGACAAAGGAAATGAGTGTACTGTATTAGCTAAAAGGAGGGGATTCTGGGGAACGGGACCGCCGTCTCCGAGCACTGGAAAGGCTGTCACCTAAGTCGGGAGGATCCTGGAGATGAAGGTGAGGAGGATGCTGTCGTGGAGGTTCCACCGAAGGAGCTTTCTCCAGATTGGAGCCAAAGGGCTGAAGGCAGAATATTTCTCCCATTTCCGGGATCCCAAGTCCAGCCTTGGCCCCCTTTAATCACAAGAACCCCCCCCCTCTGGACATTTCGTTCTCTCCACACATGTAAATGGCGCCCCAGCTTTGGGCCCTGACCTCCCAGGCCCCGGGCAAACTCACCTTTTCAGTGGCAGAAGGCAGACCTGCAGGTCCCACTGCACCCGCTCCAGCTCAGAACCTGCCTCGGGTATCAGGTCCAACTGGAGCTTGGGGCCCAAGGCTTCCCTGAGTGGGAAGAAGCCCCCAGTCCACCCCGGATCTGGAGGTCCCCACAGCGTCCTCGGCCCCTGGAGGTCACACCTTCGCCCTACCCTCAGGCCCAGCCCGGCCCAATTCCCTTGTGTGTCCTGAGGCTCGCCTTGTGCCCCAGCCCGGGGGGAGCTGGCCCGACATCCCGAGCACTCCCTCTCCCCACGGCTCCGGCCCTGTTTTGTGCTCAGAGAGGAGCCTGGGACTGTTACCTCTATGGGTCTAGTGACAGCCAAGACAGTGGAGGAGAACTCAGAGGTGGGTCCAAGCTCCCTGGCTGTCTGAGCTGCGGTGCCGTGGAGGGACCAGAGAGCTGGGTCTGAGTCCTGACCCTGTCGACAACGGCGTGACTTCGATCAAGTGGCTTTCCTTCTCTGCAAAATGGGTGTAATAGTCCCGTCCTCCCCGCCTGACGGGAGTACTGTGTCATGAGAAAGGTGAGTTAACTTGTAACAAGCCATGGAATAGGAGCTTGTTGTATATCAGCTCAGAGCCCAGCGATCCCCAGTGACCTCCAGTGTTCTCCTCAAGCCGGGAGATTCGTGGGGAGGTCCCAGCCTTGGGGAGACCCCGATGAGGCATGTGACTTCTCCTGCCCCTTCCCCAAAGACCCGGTCCCGTTCCTGGCAGCTGCTGTCAGACCATGTCATTTACGGTAACAGCTGTCTGCCTGCAGGGCCCGGGGCCTGAAACATGATAAATATTTGATGCTGGTTATGAAGAGATGGCAACTGGAGAGGCGCGGGACCACTTTGATCCACCGTTTCTCCGTGGTGCCCCTGGTCTGGCCGTGGACTTCTCTTTCCCCACTCCCACCTGGTGCCCACCCACCGGCCCTGAAGGGAGCTCTAGAGGCCGGAAGCAGGCTGTCCCCGCTCAGGGGAAACGCCCTAAGTGTGTGTTGGGGGGAGCCAGGAGCAGGCAGTGAGCAGGGGAGGCTCCTTAGAAGGCTGATGAAGATAGGAAGGAATGGCTCCTGCCTCTTGCTGTCTTTTTTTTTTTTTTTTTTTTAATATAAAGCAATTTTCAAAACACATGCATAGATAATTAGATAATTTTCGACATTAACCCTCGCAAAACCTTGTGTTCGAAATTTTTTGCTTTCTCCTTTTCTCCCACCCCCTCCCTCAGACAGGAAGTAATCCAATATAGATTAAACACATGGAGTTCTTCTATACATATACATATTTCTACACATATTTCGGCAATTATCACGCTGCACAAGAAAAATCAGATCAAAAAGGAAAAACATAAAAAAAATTATTGACAACGAAAAGGTGAAAATGCTGTTTTGTGATCCACACTCATTTCCCATAGTCCTCTCTGGGTGCAGATGGCTCTCTCCATCACAAGTCTATTGGAACTGGCCTGGATCATCTCATTGCTGAAAAAAGCCACTTCCATCAGAATTGATCATCACATAGTCTTGTACAGTCATCTCTGGTTCTGCTCATTTCCCTCAGCACCAGCTCCTGTCAGTCTCTCCAGGCCTCTCTGAAGTCCTCCTGCTGGTCTTTTCTTACAAAGCAATAATATTCCGTTGTTCTGTAAGAAATGACCAGCAGGAGGAATACAGAGAAGCCTGGAGAGACTGACAGGAGCTGGTGCTGAGGGAAATGAGCAGGACCAGGAGATCATTATACACGGCAACAACAACAATACTGTATGATGATCGATTCTGATGGGCGTGGCCCTCCCCAACAATGAGATGAACCAAATCAGCTCCAATAGAGCAGTAAGGAACTGAGCCAGCTCCACCCAGAGAAAGAACTCTGGGAGATGATGATGAACCACAACATAGAATTCCCAATCCCTCTAATTTTGTCCGCCTGCATTTTGGATTTCCTTCACAGGCTAATTGTACACTATTTCAAAGTCCGATTCTTTTTGTACAGCAAAATAACTGTATGGACATGTATCATATATTGTATTTAATTTATACTCTAGCATATTTGACATGTATTGGACAACCTGCCTTCTGGTGGGGGGGGAGGGGGAAAATTGGAACAAGGAGTTTGGCAATTGTCAATGTTGTAAAATTACCCATGCATATATCTGGTAAATAAAAAGTATTAATTAAAAAATATTCCATAACATTCGTATCCCATACCTTATTCAGCCATTCCCCCACTGACGGGCATCCACTCAGTCTCCAGTTCCTTGCCACTACAAAAGGGCTGCCACAAACACTTTGTACATGGGGTCCCTTCCCCTTTTTTAGGATCTCTTTGGGGTACAGGCCCAACCTGCCTCTTGCTAGCCTACACAATACTTGCAGCAGCAGCTTCCTCAACGACTCCCCAGACTCCTCTCACTTGTTAACTCGTACTTGCCAAAGCTTTTTGTGAAATTACTGAGAAAACACTGGCAAAGAATCTGGGCTCTAGTCTCAGCTCTGCCCCAGCCCTCCTGGGCCTCAGTTTCCCTGTCTTTAAAGCTGAGCATGGTGGGTGGTATGAAGGGGCCTCCTCGCTGAAAGTCTGTGACTGAGGAGATGGGACGGCAGCCAAATGAAGATTGATGAGGGGAGCAGAGGGCCAGGGCTGCCGAGAGCCGCCTCAGAACAGGACTTGGAAGGACAAAGAGAAAACCGCGAGACGGAAAAGCCCAAAGTGTCCTGGAGGGCTGGTTGTCAGAATGGATTTCTCAGTTCATTTCATGGAGTCTCCGATGTCAACCAGTAAATTGACCTGTATTTTCTAGAGCCCTATCACTGAAACACAGAATTTCTGAGTTATCAGGGACCTTGAGAGTTTTTGAGTCTTCCTAGACAGGAACAGCGAGCTCTCCTCAGCTGGGTTCTGAGCCCAAACTTCTCCTGACCTGTTGACTCATCAGTCTGTCCCAGGGGGCCAGCTTCCTCCTCTCTTGGTAACGAGGGGAGCACAACAATTTACATGAACAACTCAAGTGGGGGCACTTCCTGGCTGCGCCCCTTTTCTTGCTAACATCACGGTGGATGTTTGGGGTGGGGAGGATAAGAGGGCTGATCAGCTGATGTTCCCCCAGTCCGTATGATAGTTACAGATGGCAAGGTGCTAAACTAAGGGAAAAAGAGCAGATAATCCCAGAAAGCAAAGGGGCGGCCCACAAACATGGCCAGGTAACAAGGCCTTACACTCTGCTACCTCAGCTCTGACGAGGTGAAATTGGAGGTTTTGCACAAACAAAATTAATGCAGCCAGGATAGCCTATCAGTAAACATTTATTAAGTTCCTACAGTGTGCCAACCACTGTGCTAAAATCTGGGGCCACAAAAGAGGGAAAAGACAATACCAAAGCATTCTCTGTAAAAAGATAAATATCTTCATGTCAGATTTCTCTAAAAAGGATTTGCTATTTGAGATTTATGGGAAGCATAGGCACTTTCCTATGTGTGTAGCATAACCTGAAACTATTCCCTAAGAGATCCCTGACCAAGGGATATGAATATTCTGTTCTCAAAAGAATTACAAAATGTTAACTATTATATGATAAAATGCTCCAAATCACTAATTATAATAGAAATGCAAATCAAAAGACAAATGACAGAAGATGGGGATAGTTAACACTGGAGGGATCATGGGAAAACAGGTATTCTAGTGCATTATTGGTGGAGCTATAGTTTGGTTTGCAATCATTCTGGAAAGCAATTTGAAATTATGTCTATAATGTGGCTAATATGTCCATACCCCTTTATTTTAATTCAATTTTATTTTATTTTCAGTTCCAAATTCTCTTCCTCCATCACTCAGTGAGAAGACAAGAAAACCAAAACCCATTGCAAATATATATATAATTATGCAAAGCATATTTCCACAAGAAAAATAAGGAGAAGAAAATATATTCATTTTGTACATGTTTAACATATATTGGATTACTTGCTGTTTAGGGGAGGGGGATGAGAGGAAGGGAGGGAGAAAAAATTTGGAGCACAAGGTTTTGTAAGGGTGAATGTTGAGAACCATCTTTGCATACGTTTTTAAAACAAAAAGCTATTATTTTTAAAAAGGAAAAAAAGAAAATATATTCGTGTCTGGAGTAGGTAGTATATCTCATAAGTCTTTTGGAAATGTGGTTGGTCATTGTGTTAATCAGTGCTATCAATGTTTCTTATCTTTACAATTTGGGGGTTTTGTATAAATTGATTTTTTGATTCTACTCATTTCAACTTGCACCAATTTATACAATTTTTTGTATATACATATTATACCATTTTTATGAAGTCACCCCATTCATTATTTCTTACAGCATAAATAGTATTCCATTGATTCATAACTTGTTCAGCCATTTCCTGATTGATGGATGTCTCCTCTGTCTCCAATTCTTTGCCACCACAAAAGAGCTGGGAGAAATATTTTTGTGCGTATGAGTCATTTTCCTCTATCTTGGATTTCTTTTGGACTTAGTTCCAAATTTCTTTCCAGAACAGGAGGATTTAGTTCACTGCTTCATCCACAATTCATTGAATTACCTGTTTTCCCACCTCTCTTCTGGCTTTTGTCACTTTCCCTTTTTTGTCATCTTAACCAATCTAATAAGTATGAGGTGGTATCCCAGAGTTGTTCTCATCTGCATTTCTCTAATTATTAGTGATTTAGAATATTTTTCATATGGCTATGAATAACTTTTTTGTTTGTTTGTTTGAAAACTGCCTCTTCATATCCTTTGTTCATACCGTTTGGCCCAAAGATTCTACTGCTAGATATCTACCTCCAAAAGGTCATTAGCAAAGGGAACGGTTCCAAAAGTACCAAGACCTTTTATGGCAACAAAGTAAATAGCAATAAGTTGCAGAATGGTTGAATAAATTATGGTTTGTGAATTTAATGCAAGAAACGATGAATAAGAATAATTCGAAGATGGGAAGACTTTGGTCAAGGAAGTTATCAGAACCTAGAAAACAATATACATGATAACGACCACGATGGAGTAAAAAAGAACAACCCTCACAAAACAATTGAAATAAATGTTGGTCAGTTATAGAACTGGCCCCATTAAAGAGACAGCAGAAGATATCTCTCCTTCCTTCCCCCCTCCCTCCTTCTATGAAGAAATGGGGCATCCACAAATGTGAAATATTGCATATAAGATAAGAATTTTTCAATATATATTTATCAATTTCCCATTCTCCCTCTTTTTTTCTTAAAAAATTCTTTACGACACAGGGTAGATCTCAAGGAAAGGGTGGGGGAAAGGATCCAGGGAAAATATAGGTAGTATAAAAAGAAAGAAAAATCAATAAAATTTATTTCAAGGAAAAAAGCTCTCTGACTCTCCTTTAGGAAATATTTTCTCCTTGATAGAATTAGAGGGGAAGCTGGCTCTTATCTGGCAGAAAATTGACCGCACCTCTGTTTATTTTTAAATACTTGTTGGCTAAGCTCTGTAGTCAGAGGAGACCGGAAACAGCTTGGTGGATTATGGCCCCTTCCCCAGCAGTGGCAGTGGACAGCCCCCTCCTAATATGGCTTCCCATTACATCCACTGATACAGCCAACCATTGAGTGATAATTAATGATAAAAGAGTGTCTAAAACTCCCCAGATCCTTTTCAACACAACGGTTCTCTAGGAAGAGATATTTTGTACTTGTGGGGGTAGACATTTTTGAACTCAGGTGCAAAACTTTGCATTTATCTTTATTAAATTTGATTTTATTAAATTGGGGAAGGAATACGCTTAAGAAAGGCACTGAGAAGTTGCAAGGAAGCCAGAGCATCATAGATCTGGCACTGGGCAGCCTTGGAAGGGACACTGAGTCCGAAGCTCTGCTTTTGCAGCTGAAGCTTAAGGGGGTTAGGATTCACCTGTGGTTCACCCAGGTCGTAAGCCTCAGAGGTGGGTTCCCTGGAGAGTGCAGGGTCTTGAGCCCATTCCACATGAGAATTAAAACACATTACGCTTGTGTTTTGTTTTCTTACTCATTTTCTTTCCTTTTTGATCTTATTTTTCTTATGCAGCAAGAGAATTGTGCAAATTTGTTTACATATATTGGATTTAACATATATTTTAACATGTGTAACATATATTGCCATCTGGGGAGGGGGTGGGGGGAAGGAGGGGAAAATCTGAAGCACAAGGCTATGCAAGGGTTAATGTTGACAAATTATCCCTGTGTATGTTTTGAAAATAAAAAGCTTTAAATTAAAAAAGAGAGAGAATTAGAACTTTTGGCCCAGAGGAAGGAAGCGTGAAGCCGGCTTGGAGACTTGCAAAGACCATCTTGGGGCTAGGTCAGGTGTGCCTGACCCCAGAGACAGGAGCAGGAGCAATGGCGTTGGGGATGGGGGGGTGGATGACAAAGACTGGACAGTCCCTTCCTGGAGGATTTGGAGATGATTTTTAATCAGGCAGGAGTTTTTGTCCTTAATTTCAGTGACCACAGGTCTCCGGGAGTGACGGCTTGATCCACCTGTGAACTGGATCTAAATGAGGCAGAGTTGCCCAGAGCCCTCAGACTGGCTGGCGAGCTGGAGGGGTGTCTGTCCCAAGCCCGAGGAATGGGCAGTAAGGGCGGCCATGAGCTGTAAGTCCCTCAGGGACCGTGGGCCCTAGAGAGGAGTCTAGAAGGCGCCAAGGTCACCGACTGCCTCCCAGGCCGCCGGTCACCGTGGACTCTGATGACTCTGGAAGGGTGAGTGGGAGGTCTCAGGGCAACCTGCCCGCTCTTTGCTATTGTTCCTCCTTTGACTTTTCACTGGGAATGGTGGTGAAGGATAATCATAGCCACTGCCCCACAGAGGTTGTTGTGAGGATCAAATCACTGCAATCAGAGACCTTTGTAAGTCCTGTAGTGTCTACCTTAAATATCTTCTTCACTAAATGTCAGTTATTCTCGCTGATATTTAATGTAACTGGTTTCTTTTTAAATCATTTTCCAGTTGTATCTGACTCTTTATGACCTCATTCGGGGTTTCCTTGGCAGAAATGCTGCAGTGGTTTTACATTTCCTTCTGCAGCTCATTTTACAGATGGGGAAACTGAGGCCAGAATCTTCTAGACATTAGCCCCAAGCCTTAAATCTTTCACGTTTGTGGGTCGGTTTTGGTCTCTCCCCCCCAACACACACACTGGATTGTCATTGAGATGAAAATCCCTGGACCTTCCCGAAGCAGGTCTCTTTTTGCTTTCACGCTGGTGTCTCTGTCTCTGAAAAGTAGCTTCCTTCTCTCTGTTCAGCAGAACCAAGATGGCTTCAGATGCCAAGAAAAGGCCCCGGCTCCCTTCCGGAGTTTTAACTTTGCCCTGCTTACAGTCTTAGTCCTTTGGGGCAAGGAGTTCTCAGGGCAATATTCTTTCCAAAATATAAACCCACAAATTTATTGTCAAAAGGGACCTTAGAGCGAATGGAATCCAACCTCTGACAAGTGGATAGATTGAATTATTTGCCCCGAGTCACCCACCTAGTGAGTATCTGAGGTAAGATTTGAACCCAGTTCCTCCTGGCTTCAGACCCCAGGACCTATCTAATACCTTTTGCTGCCTTTCCTCAATTGTTCTCTCATACCCAAAGGTCCAAAAGTGTAATAGATGACCTTAGTTCCCACGCTCAAGTTCCTCAAGAGGAGTCTGGATGATGGAGGGGCGGGAAGGAAGGATGATGTGCAGGTTCAGATCAGATTAGATGCATACTTCTGGCTCACTCTGAGATTCTGCTCCTCAAACTTTGAAACACACGATCACAGACAGATTTAGCTATTTGCGACAACCCCATGAGAGGAAATGCTATTGTTATTCCCATTTTACAGGTGGGAAAACTGAGACTGAGAGACTTAAACCACTTAAAAGTGACTTAAAGTCATCTTGAAGACTGAGTCCCTTGAACAAAGTGACGTGCTCAGGGTCATAGGTAACCATCAGAGATAGGAGATGAGCAGTGCTAGGCTTTCCTGATCTCCAGTCTGATGCTGCCCACTGTGCCGGGCGGATGCCCCGAGGAGAGCCGTGTGAGTGCTGTGGGCCCCTGCAGACTGAAGGAGTCCGGGCACTTTCAGGGGGGTCCTTTCCTTTTCTAGGCTCTCACTGACCAGCCCTTTAGTCACCCGCCCTAGGACTTCAGGAGCAGTCAAGCTCCCCGAGCCCCATCCGCAGGCTGTGGCCTCTTCCCTTTGGGGAATCCGGGGGTTCCTGCTCTTCTTTGGTCTGGGATCTCTCCCGCTCTTCAGCAAGCACGGACCCAGGTCCCGGATCCCGAAGATGCCGGTTCTCTTGGTCCCGCGTGATGTGGGCCTGCAGGCCCAAACTCCTTAAGCATATCGAGGTCGCCTCTCAGCGTCTCCTCCTCGGCTTTAGCACCCGCTCCTCCTTCGCTTGCTTCCCATTTTCCTTGGCTGAGAAAACAGAGTCGAAATAAACATTTGGCTCAGGCTTATTGCGAGCATCCATTATCATCATCCCACGCCGTGCCCAGGAGCAGTCCCTGCCCTTCTTGGGTCCTCCTCTCTGCCCT
>NC_133620.1:26206589-26229089 GCF_048593235.1 Sminthopsis crassicaudata
GTAGGCACAATGTGTGAGGATAAATGGGCACATTCTGCTAGAGAATTCTTATTTTCCATTTTTTATTGCCATAAATAACCCGAATCATTACTGCTCTTTAGGGGCACGTACCCAGTTCCTTCTGGGCCTAATTAGAAAGACTTAGTACCTCATTAAGCAAAATGGTTTTGGAGGCACAGAAAAACACTCTTCCAATCGTGACTCATTAGTTTCAACAGAAGAAGGGGAGCCCGGGGAAGGGGGCACTTCTGTTAGAAGGACCCCAGTGTCCCTGGTCCGGCCGCAGCTCTTCCAGCGCTTCTTCCGCGGGCATCTTCTCTGGCTAAGCTGTTCCCTCTAAGTCCCGTGGAGCTTGTGGCCGGGCTAATGGACAGTCTCTACAGAGGGTGGCCTTGTACGGGAGCCGGGACCAGATAATCAGCTGGACGCCATGATCACTCTGCCCCAGCTGCCTTCCATCTTCCTCCCCAGGCCTCTGGCCTGCACAGTTGGGTCAGTTCCTGGCCAGCGGGATGGTCTCCCACGATGACGATAACCACAGTCCGGCAGCCTCGTGAGAGACCAGAGAATTGAGGGAAGGTCACAGACGAGAGGATGTCCGGTCCAAAGTGCCCTTGAACGAGGATCCTGGCCAGCATCCCCGGCCAGCGGCCATCGGGACTGTTGGAAGGCCTCCAGTAGTGGTCACTTCCTTGCCTATCCATCGGTCAGCTTCCACAAACGATGGGCGAGGTGCTGGAGCTAGAAACGCAATCGTGAAGCCCTTCCTATATGAACAGGGAATTGATATTCCAACGGAGCAGCCGCAAAATTATACATTTTATGGAATTGCCATTGTTAGGAAGCTCACGTTTACATCAAGCCTAAATCTGCCTCTCAGTAGGTTTTTCTGCTCAATCCTGGGTTTTGCCTGTTGGAACCAAGGGAAACGGGGCTAATCCCTCAGCCACATGAGACCCTTCACAAAACTGTGAGGGAATCATGGGGCAGCTGGGAATCTGGCGCTAGAGGTAGAGAGACCCGAGTCTGACGCCCCTTATCTCTGGGACTCTCACAAAAGCACCTGAATTCTCTGAACCTCAATTCTGCCATCTAAGAAATGGGTATATTAGGGCAGCTAGTCCCTGAAGTCAGGAGGACCTGAGTTCAAATCTGGTCTCAGACACTTAACACTTCCTAGCTTAAGCAAGTCACTTTACCCCAATTGAATCAGCCAAAAAAAAAAAAAAAAAAAAAAAAGGTATCTTGATACTACCCACCCCTAAGAGTTGTTGTGATGATTAGATGTGATGAAGTGCTTTTAAAATGTCATTGCTATTATATTGTAATTGTTGTTAAATGCTTACACACAGCTATCATGTCTTTCTAAGCCTTCCCAAGGCTAAACATTCCCAATTCTTTTGATTTAATTCTCGTGTTTCATAATCCCTGGTTCCTTTATCATTTAGATCACTTCATCAATATATATTCTAAAATAGGGGGCTCAGAACTAATCATGAAACCCTTGGTATTTTCTGGTCAGGGCCGGCCCATTGGGGCAAATAAAGTAGATTGAATCCTCGTTGTGGAATCAGAAAGATCTGAGTTCAAATGTAGCTTCAGATATTTATTAGCTGTATGATTCTGAGCAAGTTCTGTCTGTCTCAGTTTCTTCCTTGGTAAAATGGAGATAATAACAACGCAGGGGACAAAACAAGCTATTTGTAAAACACTTTGCAAAGCTTAAAATGATGAAGGAATGCTAGCTATTGTTATAATTATCGGCATCATCATCACTGTCATTATTACTGTTAATTATCTCTCTCATTTCAACCTCCCCTCATCCTCTCATCCAAGATGTCTGGAGAAGGTCATGCTTAAATTTTTTTTTTTTAATTATACTCTCAAAGAACTAGAAGATGGACTAGCCCATCCTCCTCACTCACAGAGGGTGGTTTAAGAATACTTCTTGAAGTTCCCTCAAAGAGATTCATGAGAACAAAAGAATAGTGCATGTAGGGGCAGCTGGATGGTGAAGTCTCCAGGAGCTGAGTTCAAATCTGGCCTCAGACATTTAACACTTCCTAGGTGTGTGATCCTGGGCAAGTCACTTAACCCCAATTGCCTCAGCAAAATAACAATAATAATAACAATAGCACATTTAAAGCGTTTTTTGAATTTTAAACACTCTGGAAATATCAGCTACTTCTCATCATATGATTACTGGCAGGGTGTTCCAAGGTGAAATCTGCATTAGGACACAAAATTCTTTCTCAGAAGCTCCCTCTGCTAATGAAAGTATAAGAATGGTTAAAATAACACCCAAGGAACTAATGAATAAATTTTCTATGTTGATACATCTGTGTATCCTCATCCGATATTTATGCATAATTATCATTTATATGGCACCTATTAAGTGCCAAGCACTGTGCTAAGTGCTTCTTATCATAAACCTGGGAGAGAGGTATTATTATGACCCCCATTTTACAGATAAGGAAACTGAGGCAGAGAGAGATTCATTAATTTGCAAAGGGTCATGTAGCTAGAAAGTAGCTTTCCTGACTCTATATTCACCTACTGATCCCGAACCAAGACAACGGGCATCCTTCTCTCGCTTAGCTCATTCTGTGCGGGTAGTTTGGCCAGACTCTTTTGAGCGATTATAGGTCTCTTTCTTGAAGCTCTATGATATTACTCAGCTACAGCCAGCAATACACCATTTGTAAGTAGGACCTGAGGTCCCAGCTGTGGGCTCTGGGCATGGGTATCAAATTTGTGGGGGAGGAGAGACAGAGAGAGAGAAAGAGAGAGAGAGAGAGAGAGAGAGAGAGAGAGAGAGAGAGAGAGAGAGAGAGAGAGAGAGAGAGAGAGAGAGAGAGAAAGACAGAGAGGGAGAGAGAAAGAGAGAGAGGAAGGGAGGGAGAGACAGAGATAGACAGAAAGAGAGAGAAGAGACAGACAGAGAGAGAGAGAGAGAGAGACAGAGAGAGAGAGGCAGAAACAGAAAGACAGCGACAGAGACAGAGAAAGAGACAGAGAAAAAGAGAGACAAAGAGAAAGAGACATACACACACATAAAAAGACAGAAAGAGACAGAGAGACATAAATACAGATAGAGAAACAGAGACAAAGAGAAAGACAGTGACAGAGACAGAGACAGACAAAGAGAAATGCACAGAGATTGTGAGAGACAGAGAAAAAGAGACAGAGACAGAGGGAAATTGTTGCCCACCATCGCCCAAAGAGAGGATGTAGAGAAGGCATCAGGGACTGAGTCGCTCCTTTAAAGGTATACACGTGAAAAAGGCGACTCTTCCAGCTCAGTAGCCAGTACTCTTGGAACCAACATCCTTCCCCTCAGTGACAAACTGCCAGCATGGGGTGGGGTGGGGGGAGGCAAGGATGCGTCCTTAAGGAGAAATCCAATTGCAGCAATCCTAGATTATTGGAGTATTTCAAGAACCTGAATATTATTGTTAGCCCAACCAAGGAAAGAAGGTTGGCTTCCTTGGCTGTAACCCTTCAGCCACTGATTGAAGACTTCCGGTGACAGAGCATTCTCTCCTTCCCGAAGCAGCTTTATTTCCTCTTTTGTTGTTGCTCCGTGTATCTTTGTGAATTCCTCTGGGGTTTCTTGGTGAGGAGGGTGGAGTGTCTGCCATTTCTTTCTCCAGCTTCTTTTACAGATGGGGAAACGCCACTCCTCCTGATCCTGGGCCTGGCGCTCTATCCCCTGTGCCCCATTTCACGTTCTCCCCAGCCTGACTGTCCTGTAGGAACCTGCCACTAGAAGGTGTGATCTAGATGAAGCTCCGACAAAGAAAGTTAAGAAGCAGTGATCTTACTGGTAGGAAGAGAACTGGAAGAGAGATGAATCTAAAGGAGCAAATATCCAGGGGAGGAGGGTCAACAGCTGAGAGGTTTAGAAGGATGAGAGCCAGGAAGTGACTTAGATTTGGCAGTTTAGAGATCATTGGTAACTTTGGAGAGAATAGTCTCAGCCTCCTGATGGTGTCAGAAACCAGAGAGGAGAAGGTTTAGAATTGAGAGGAAAGGAAGTGAAGGCATTAATAATTGTAGATGGTTTTCTCAAGGACTTTACCCACAAAATGGAAAAGAGATATAGGATGACTGCTAGCAGACATGGACAGATGGGGTAAGTTTTGTGTGGTTTTAGTGTAAGGGAGACATGGGCTTGTTTGTAGGCAGGAGGAAAGCAGCCAGTAAATAGGGAGAGATTGAAAAGTGAGAGTAAAGATGACAGCAGGAACTATCTCCTGAAGGACACAGGAAGTAATTGGGTCACTTGTGCAGGTAGAAGAGCTTACCTTGACAAAGAAAAGAGTCACCTCTTCATGTAAGACAGGGGTGGAGGAAGAGAAAATGACAGAAAGCACATGAGTGATATAAAATGAGGAGATGAGAAGAAGAGGGAGTTCTCAGCAAATGGCGCCACTTTTTTCAGTGAAATAGGAGGCACGACGACTCTCACCTGAGAGGCTGGAGAGCAGGAGAGCCATGCGGATTGAGCATAGTTTTGGAATTGCTGCTGGGGAAAATGGGAGGAGTCAATTAGGGAAATGTGAAAGGACTGCCTTGTTTCAGGGAGGGACCACTTAAAATTATGTAACATAAATTTGTAGTGATTTGGGTCAGCACAATTTCCAGGCTTCTCCAGATCTATCCAGCAGCAAGACAGAAAGGCCAGTCTGCCAAAAGGTTAACAAGTTGAAGCATTTTGTCCATAATTTGGAGGCCCTGAGATTATTTAATTAACAATAATCATAATTAAGCTTCCTAAAGTAGCAAGGGAAAAAGAAATGTGAACCTATGGTAATATTTTCCCCGAGTTGGTGTCCTCTCAGAGTCTTGGGCAGTTCGGATGAAGAGACGAGTGGAATAGCTAAAGAAATAATGTCACTCGCCTTCCCAGAAATCATGAGACTAGGCACAATGGAATGACTTCACACCCTGAAATTTCTGCACGGTAACTTGACATTATGTGAATTTTCCCAGGCTCAGAGAGGAGCAACTTTGATTTTCAAAGATGTATTTTCAAAGAATATGTTTTACAGGTAACAATAAAGATATAGCAAATGCCTACTATGTGCCAGGCACTGTGCCAAGCACTGGGGATACAAATGGGAAAAACTTACAGAGTAATGGGAGAAGATAATAGACAAAAGGAAACTAAAAAGGAGAGAGAGGAACGAGGGGGGAAACCAGCATGAGACGATGTAAAATCAAGCAGGATATCGGATAGAAAATGTCAAGCTATTTGGGAAGTTCTGAACTCTCTCTAAAAGAAGACTTTAGGAGGAGTTTCTCACTCCACTCTGCAGCCCTCCAGGGGAGAGACAACTGAGAGTTCTGAGAAGGTATTGATTAATTCCATGCTGCGTGATGAAGAGATTTCAGGTTATGAGCTTATTTTGGGAGAGAGAGGATGTTTGCCAATGGGGCTGCCGATGGAAAATGGGGAGATTGGAATGCCACTGAAACTGTCCAGAATCTCTGAGATTTGTGGTCTAGAGAACAAACTCTTTGTTTCCTGCCAGCAATTCTCAGTCCTTCATGGGATCGATGGACTTAAAAAAACCAGACAGCTCAGAGCAATCTTTGTAATGCGGCTGATGTAGACCCAGCCAAATGTTGGGGTCTGGTCATGCAAAGACTCCACAATGGCCATTCTCTTTGGCAAAATGCAGGTTTACTTAAGGAAGAGGTTGTAGACAAAATGAAGGGATACAACAGGCTCCAGCTATGGTAAATATGAATTAGAGTGGGAGAGCATCTGAAAGGCAAGTTCCTCAGTGGAACTCACAATTATCCAGGGGAAAGGAAACATCCAACGAGGTTGGAACTGGCAGGCTGAGTTCTGAAAAGGACTTAGCCCCCCCAAAACTTAATTATCTAAGGAGAAGTGGAATTGAAGCATAGTGGAGTTAAGAGAGATACCATGTGGCACATGGGGGCCAGGTAGGGAGAACGGCACCGAGAGGCAGAGTGCCCGTGGCAGACTGACCCAAAGGAGGGCAATAATGAAGCCGTGGGCCATAAGCTATTTTAGAGGGAAATTTAGCCTCAGAAACTTGACTAGTTTTTCTCCAGAGGGTGGGATCCTGGAACTGAACTGATTCCATTCTCAGAGCCTTTTTCCTTCCTGCCCTAGAATAATTTATGTCGATTTTTCAGATTCAGGACTCATCATTTGGACCATAAGGAATTCTTTAGACAAGCTGGGATGTGATAGTGCTCCAACTCTGCTCCATCCTTTAAAACCATCATGGTTGGGTTTCTGGGAATAGTTAGTGTCTTTGATATCCTCCCATGATATCCAAATATCCTTAGTTTCTTCCTCTTTTACTCGGAAAGAATATTTATTCAACCTATCTTTTAAATCTTTGTAGAAAGGGCTTAGTAATCCTAAAATCTTCTAGAAATGCCTTTTTCTTTATTTCATTGTTATGATGGTTTGCTTTCTGGCCATGCTGAGTCTCAGAGTCCTCCAGCCCTCGTTCCCAATCCCACCACCGTATTTTCAGGGCTGAACCATGGCATGTCCGGTACTAAGAAGGAGAAACAGAAACAGAAAAGTAGAATGCTGGGATGTCAATGCTCCTGGATTCTGAGTCAAAATCTGTATTTTTGGGCCACGTGGCCTTGGAAAGATGATGTCCCTTTCCAAGGCTCAATTTTTTCTATAAAATGAGGGTCTTTCCCAACTCTCAATCTTGATCTCTAAGTACTCCACGAGCTCTTCACGGTTATTCAGTTTTCTGTTCACTGATCACTGTTCACTGAAAAGGTGATATATTTGGAAAGTAGAATGCAGTCTAATCTAAAGAAACAAAGTGAAGTCTGTCTTAATGAATGAAAAGCTGATTTGTTTCTTGGTCATGATAGAGCTCCTAGTGACCTACTCTGACATCCGGGGAAGTCTATGGTCAATGTCCCAAAGTTGTTTTGATCTTGTCAGGAAGCAGGTGACAGGAAGAGAAGATGGAAGCAATGTTTTGGAAGTTTCTAAATCCTTGGGGTTCTTCTTTCTGTACACCTTTCCCTTGGCAATATCATCGCTACAGTTTCAAGCATTATGACTTCCATATCTCAGTTCCCAATCCTGACTTCTCTTCTGAGCTCTAAATTTACAGAGGCATTATAGTATAGTGGAAAGGGAGCTTGATTTAGGGTCTAAAGGCCCAACTTCAGTCCCTTATTGTGTCATTTATTACCTACGAGATCTTGGTTAAGTCACTTCCCTCTAAGGACCCATTTCCTCATCTGTAAAATCAGGACTTGTTAAGGTCACTCTAAATCTATGACCTTATAATCTCTATTTATCTATACAACTTTTCCACCTGGAGATTCCATTGGACACTTAAAATGTGCTCTCTCTCTCTCTTCCATCTCTCTGTCTAGTCTCTATGGCTCTCTCTTCCTTCCCTCTGTCCTTTTTTCCCTCCCTGCCTCCCTCCTTTTCTCTATCTCTGTCTCTGTGTCTGTCTGTCTGTCTGTCTGTCTGTCTGTCTGTCTGTCTCTCTCTCTCTCTCTCTCTCTCTCTCTCTCTCTCTCTCACACACACACACACACACACACACACTACCTGATTATGGCACAGCCTAGCCATGATTACTAAATACTGCCCTAGCCATTTAAATTGTTTTTTATTTCTTTAAGTTATGCTTTGTAATTGAATTTATACAAGTCTTTCTGTATGTTTTGGGAGGTTGATCCCCCAGGTGGTTTATGCAAATTTTGTAGTCATTTGGAATGGGATTTCCCTTTCTATTACTATTTATTGTGTTATTATTATATAGAAATGATGTTGAATCTTAAATATTCTGCAACTTTGCTGAAACTATTGTCTCAATTAGTATTTTTGCTAATTTTTTTTAATTTTCCAGATAAGTCATTATATTATCAGCAAATGGAGTTTTATCTCCTTTTTAACCTATCATTATTCTTTTAATTCCTTTTTTGTCTTATTGTTATTAATAGGGTTTCTAGAGCTTTATGAAGTAATAGTGGAGAAAGTGAGCCTCCTTGTTTCATCCCTATATTCATTGGAAAAAGGTTTTGGTATATTTTCATTGCAAATAATACTTGGTTTTGGTTTAGGTATATGCCTGTTATGATATTTTTAAAAGGGTCCTTCTGTGCCTATACTTAATGGTCAGCTAAATGGTTTAGTGAATAGAGTGTTGGTCCTGGCTTTTTCCTTCACTTAATCCTCCTTGCTTTGGTTTCTCATCCATAAAATGAGCTGGAGAAGGAAACTCCAGTATTTTTTTCCCCCTGAGGCAATTGGGGTTAAGTGACTTGCCCAGGGTCACATAGCTAGGAAGTGTTAAGTATCTGAGACCAAATTTGAACTCGGGTCCTCCTGAATTCAAGGCTGGTGCTCTGTCCACTGCTCTATCAAGCTGCCCCAAACTCCAGTATTTTTGCCAAGAAAACCCCAAATGGGTTAAAAAGAGTTGAAAACAATTGAAAAATGATTGAACAACATTACTTATGCATTGTAGAATTTTTAGCACAAAAGAATAGTGTACTTTGACAAAGACTTTTTCTGAATCTATTGGTTTTGAATGTTTTGGTTTTTATAGATTATATTGACCTAGGGAGTTTTGTTGTTTTTAAAGTAGTGAGAACCTATACATTGAAGAAGAAACACACACACACACACACACACACACACACACACACACATACAGACAGACATATACATACACACACATATATATTCAGACATATACATACACACACATATATATACAGACATATACATACACACACATATATACAGACATATACACACACATACACACATATATATAGACATATACATACACACACATATATACAGACATATACATACACACACATATATATATACAGACATATACATACACACATATATATATAAACAGACATATACATACACACACATACACACACATATATATACAGACATATACATACACACACACATATATATACAGACATATACACACACATACACACATATATATAGACATATACATACACACATATATACAGACATATACATACACACACATATATATATATAAACAGACATATACATACACACATACACACATATATATACAGACATATACATACACACATATATATATACAGACATATACATACACACACACATATATATACAGACATATACACACACATACACACATATATATAGACATATACATACACACATATATACAGACATATACATACACACATATACAGACATATACATACACACACACATATATATATACATACAGACATATACATACACACACATATATATACAGACATATACATACACACACATATATATACAGACATATACATACACACACATATATACAGACATATACACACACATACACACATATATATAGACATATACATACACACACATATATACAGACATATACATACACACACATATATATACAGACATATACATACACACACATATATACAGACATATACACACACATACACACATATATATAGACATATACATACACACATATATACAGACATATACATACACACACATATATATATATAAACAGACATATACATACACACATACACACATATATATACAGACATATACATACACACATATATATATACAGACATATACATACACACACACATATATATACAGACATATACACACACATACACACATATATATAGACATATACATACACACATATATACAGACATATACATACACACATATACAGACATATACATACACACACACATATATATATATATACATACAGACATATACATACACACATATACAGACATATACATACACACATATACAGACATATACATACACACACATATATATACAGACATATACATACACACACATATATACAGACATATACACACACATACACACATATATATAGACATATACATACACACACATATATACAGACATATACATACACACACATATATATACAGACATATACATACACACACATATATACAGACATATACACACACATACACACATATATATAGACATATACATACACACATATATACAGACATATACATACACACACATATATATATATATAAACAGACATATACATACACACATACACACATATATATACAGACATATACATACACACATATATATATACAGACATATACACACACATACACACATATATATAGACATATACATACACACATATACAGACATATACATACACACACACATATATATATACATACAGACATATACATACACACACATATATATACAGACATATACATACACACACATATATACAGACATATACACACACATACACACATATATATAGACATATACATACACACACATATATTCAGACATATACATACACACACATATATATACAGACATATACATACACACACATATATACAGACATATACACACACATACACACATATATATAGACATATACATACACACACATATATACAGACATATACATACACACACATATATATACAGACATATACATACACACACATATATACAGACATATACACACACATACACACATATATATAGACATATACATACACACATATATACAGACATATACATACACACACATATATATATATATAAACAGACATATACATACACACATACACACATATATATACAGACATATACATACACACATATATATATACAGACATATACACACACATACACACATATATATAGACATATACATACACACATATACAGACATATACATACACACACACATATATATATACATACAGACATATACATACACACACATATATATACAGACATATACATACACACACATATATACAGACATATACACACACATACACACATATATATAGACATATACATACACACACATATATTCAGACATATACATACACACACATATATATACAGACATATACATACACACACATATATACAGACATATACACACACATACACACATATATATAGACATATACATACACACACATATATACAGACATATACATACACACACACATATATATACAGACATATACATACACACATATATATATATATAAACAGACATATACATACACACACATACACACACATATATATACAGACATATACATACACACACACATATATATACAGACATATACACACACATACACACATATATATAGACATATACATACACACATATATACAGACATATACATACACACATATATATATATATAAACAGACATATACATACACACATACACACATATATATACAGACATATACATACACACATATATATATACAGACATATACATACACACACACATATATATACAGACATATACACACACATACACACATATATATAGACATATACATACACACATATATACAGACATATACATACACACACATATATACAGACATATACATACACACATATACAGACATATACATACACACACATATATATACATACATATACATACACACACACACACACACATATATATATATATATATATATATATATATATATATATATATATATATATATATATATATATATATATATATATATATAGACATATTTAAACACACACATTTAAAGACACATTAAACACACACACACACATATATACACACACACACACACACACACATATTTGTGCATGGCAGAGGGAAAAGAAAATGGTGTTCAGTTTGCCTGAACTCTACTAGGATGGTCAGAGACTTGATCCCCTGTGACCAGCTCAGGTAGAATCGGTAAACTTTGCCTCAGCAGAGAATCCAAACAGGTTGCCGCCCTCCTTTCCACTTTCCACTTTCTTCTCTCTTCTTTCCCCTTATTCCCCTCTTATTCCATCCGAAAAGAAAAAGACTTAAATCTAACTCTCCCTCCCCATTTCTTTGAAAACTGTTTTATTGGTTCTTTAAGTCTGGCTTGCTCTAGGTAAAAGATGAAATCTATTTTAATTGTTCTGAGTGCATGTTTTTAATTGCATTCAGATAATGTAATCAAGAAAGCTTTTGGCTATTTGGTTACACTGGATTTAACTGGCTGGAAAGCTACTTCTCAGATTGGTGGGTAGGTGCCATCTGGGAGTATGACAAACATTTAATTTTATTAATAATTCTATAATCTGGGGCAGCTAGATGGTGCAGGGGTTAGAGCACCAGCCTTGAATTCAGGAGGACCGAGTTCAAATTTGGTCTCAGACACTTAACACTTCCTAGCTGTGTGACCCTGGGCAAGTCACAACCCCAGCCTCAGGGGGGGAAAATAATTCTATAATCTTTTACAAGCACAAGTTTAACTGAATCTCAGGTGACTAGACTACTGTCATGATATAGGTGTGGTTCACTAAATCTCTGATCCAGATGATAGGGGGAGGGCTAGTTATAGAGTCCTTTAAAAGAAAAGCCACAAGCTGATGGATGCCGAGAAAGAGGTTATGAGAAGGTAAAATCTTACCCATAATGCTACCCAACATTTAGATAGTGTTTACTATGTGTCAGACACCGTTAAGTACTTTATAAATATTATCTGCTTTGAGCTTCACAATAATCTTGGGAAGTAGGAGTTATTAATATCTCCATTTTACAGATGAGGAAATTGAGGTGATAGAGAGCTTAATTAAGATTCTTGCCTTGGATCATATAGCTACCAAGTGATTGTATTTGAACTCAGGTCTTCCTAACACTGGGACCAGCTCACAGCTGCCCATAAAACACAGAAGTGTCTGGGAGGAATTCATCCTGACCCTCTATATCCAGAGGGAAGATAAGATTGAGATGAGATTGAGAGAGGTAACTTCATGGCTAACGTGGCAGACCCAGGGTCAGGAAGCTTTCAGTTTCTGTCTCAATACTATCAGCTGTATCTTAATCTTTCTGTCTCAGTTTGCTCATCTAAAATGGGGGGTAATAAAAGCACCTACCTCTTGTGGTGGTGGTGAGGATTGAGTGAGATAATATATGATAAGTGCTTTGCAAACTTTAATGTGCTATTTTACAGAAATGTGGGTTTTAATGATTATTTTCTCCTTGTCTTTTCCCTTTTCAGTTAAACCTCCTTTCATTAGTTTTGCACAACTCTGGTCAAATACATGCACACACACACTTTTTAAAATGGCCAGTTCTTGTTAGGTGCCCTTTATTCAGAGCAAGAGCCGGTCATTCCTTTATTTTAATATGAAGCTGAAAAAATCTCAATTCTATTCTATCTAGCACAGAGCACATGGGAAATACCTGGAAAACACTTGCTTGATTTTGAGGCACAATTTGCTTTCCAAATCTGTGGTTCACATCTAAATTTCTTGCCTTTAGTGGGTAACAGCCATTAAAATCACCGCCTTTGAACCTGAGGGCCTTTTCCTAAGATTTTGCCATTTTTAACAATACTTTCTTCTTTCTGAGTAATATAATACTGCGGCAGCAGCAGATGGCAGCAGCAGCTTGGTGGAAGAACAGCGACCGTTGAGGTAGACAACAACTGTAGCATATGGAAGCTGCAGAAAAGATGGAAGTGACAGCTTTGGACCCAAGGAAGAAGGGCAGCCATGATGGCAGACTCTAAGGCACAGTCCCTTGCTGAGAGATGGAGTCTCCAGGGGTGATTGCTCTTGCCTACGAGTCTGAGATATACATAGGTTACTTCTTCTCCCTCTGCTAACCAATGAGAGATTACATCCCTTGATTTATATTGGGCAGGAGGTGAAGGAAGAATAATTCTAGCACTTGGTTTTTCTTTTCTTATTTACTTTTCTATTTGATTTATGTTTCCTGTTGAGTCTGTTGGTAAAGATGGTATTGAATGGGGGCTCAAACCATATTCACATGATGTGGTATCTGAAATAACTTACATGAAATGTGAGGCAGCAATAGCTTGGAGAGCTGAGTGACATCTCCATTAGACTGAAGAGAACATTTCTGAGAGTAAAGAATACTTTGTAGAAATTAATGTAAAGCCTAATATGAAACACTTTGCATGAGTGCACATATATAATCATCCTCAAATTGTTTTCCTTCTCAAGGAAGGGGGCAGAGGAGGAAAGGAGAGAGAGAGAAGATGGAACTCAGAATTTATTTATTTTTAAATAGTATCTCAATTTCCCAAATTATATGTTAAATTTTTTTTGAGTTCCAAATTCTATCCCTTCCTCCCTTTCCTCCTCCCTCCTTGAGACAGTAAGCAATCTGATGTGGTTTATATATGTGGAACTCAGAATTTTTTAAAAAAATGGATGTTAAAATTTTTTGTTTATGAGGAAAAAATGTAAAAAATATTTAAAAGAATTTAATGTAAGGAGGGGAAGCACAGCATCTAAGACCCAGAAATCCCATCATATACTCTGTCTAGTAACACAACATCTCCTGAACTCATCTGCCCAATCTGATTTTTTAACCCCCTTTTTTTCTTCAAAATCTCTTCCTTTCTGAGCCAGGGATATAGTGAGTAACTTTCCCTGAAAATGCTACTATTGAGCAAATCTAACCCTATTCAGTGCCACTTATACTAGACTCAAAGGTGGTCCCTGACACTATCTTGTCCACAGTTTTTGAGATCCCCCTCAACAATCTCTTTCCAACAGAGATCCCTCTCTCTCTGACCCAGAAGAACTGTTCTACTTGTGAAGCGGTCCAAAAGAAGTCAATGGTGGGTTTACTCAGGAAGTCCATGCAATGAAATGTAATATATCTGGGGATCTCAAACTAATTGTGAGATTGATGGGATAAACCTATGTTCCTAAAGGCACAAGCCACAGGCTGTTTCAGGAAAATTTCATCAATACATACTTAATATTAGACATCTGTCCTCCTGGCCATGGGGATTGGCAAGCACAGTCATGGCACACAAGGTCATGGTGGTGTTAATTTAGGGTGAGAGAAGATGGTATGATGTAGAAGGAGGAGACACACTCATTTGTTTCCCCCGGATTCTATCCTGGGGCAGTGACGCAGAGACACAGCTATGCTAGAAAAGCTTCCTTTGACCAGGACATCAGACTCTGGCTCTTTTCCAAACATGGGAGCTCTCTGCAGCTGCTCCATATCTCTGTCATAGCAGCCCACCTGCCTCTGAGGTGCAATTCCTCCTCCTTAAACCCCTAGAGCATGTCACTCCTCTGTACCCATAATGGCACTGCAATGCAGAATACCAGTCTCTGAGAGGCTTGGCGCTGTCCCTGGCTCTAGTGCTGATTCTCTTCAGAGTTCCCAGTTTTCCAGATGTCTCGCCAATCTGTCATCAGTCTTATTGCAGTGTACTGGAAGAGTGCATTTCAGACTCGGTGCCCAGCAGTAGTTATTCCCTCCATTGACTGCTCATTCTTTCATTTTGCCCATGGGTGCCATCTCTTCTAGTCTTCATCAGGGCAGATACAACAGTCTCTTCAAACTGCATTTCTTGCCATAAACTATTAATGTTTTTAGCACAGTCTAGATCCTATATCCCAATTCTCCCTTCTGGATCTTGAATTTCATGGGGACAAAGTGTGGCTGTTGTAAATTGTGTATTGTCTCCCACTCTCCTTGCTGTCCCAGCTCATGTTCTCTCTGCAGACAATTCTGAAGAGTATTTGTTGAATGAAATCTTGGACCCACACAAGTGTGCAAGAAGAAAAGTGAGAGTATTTTGTGGGACACACCATAGAAGTATAGAACTTTAGGGTTGAAAGGAACCTTGGAGATCATCAAGTATAGCTTGTTAATTTTACAATCTAGAGATCTAGAAAGGGGGAAAACTTTTCAAAGTCTTGAAGATAGTAAGCAGCAGAGAAAAATTCAAATCCAAATGGTCTGTCTCAAAAACTAGAGCTCTTTCCAGTCCACCATGCTAAAAGGAGTATTTATGCTCTGCTTTCATTTCTTTCTGCTCTACTGGGTGCTTCCTCTATTCTTCTTCCCCACCCTCACTTCAATGACTTCCCAACCTTGATGGACAAAGATTAGGTATTCAATAGGTTCCTATTGACTATTACTGTTTTTCAATTTCTTGAGGTGAAAGGATAAAGATTTTTCTTTTTTAAAAAATATTTTAATAGTTTTTATTTACCAGATATATGCATGGGTAAGTTTACAACATTGACAATTGCCAAACCTTTTGTTCTAATTTTTCCCCTCCTTCCCCTCCCTCCAGATGGAAGGTAGACCAATACATATTAAATGTTAAAATATAAATTAAATACAATATTTGTATACATGTCCAGACAGTTATTTTGCTGTACAAAAAGAATTGGACGATAAAGATTTTTCTACTTATCCCCAGGGGATAGATCCAAATTTAATCTTGAAGTCAGTAAATATTGCTTTGACCAATGAGAATAAGCTGCCGCAGGAGACAGTGAGCTCCTCAGCAGTATAGGATGAGTAAGTGATACTGGATGACTAGTATTGAGATGTTGCTGAGAAAATTCATGCTCAAATGTGGGCTAGGCTGGAGATCTCTGAAATCCCTTACAATTAAAATTTAAGGAATCTATCACCATGAGCCTGCTTGGATTATAAAGCCTTAACATCAGTCCTAATGTGCCATCTCAGTAGAAATGGGTGCTTTTGCTTCTTTAGTAGGAGTGCATTTGTTGCTACTGGATCAAAAGCTTTCTGGGATCAATGTATCCAGCACCCAGCTGTGCTCTGTGGTTAAAGGCAGCAGTGATGGTACAGTCTGGACTTCTATTGTGAGAGATGGGCTTTAAAGCTCTTCCTGCTTGGCTCCTTTCTCATGTCTTTTGTGCCTTCTCGTGCCCTTTGGGCTTACTAACAGTTCAAGAGCCAGTTTCTTTTTTGGGGAACTGAGTCCTCAGCAGTGGGAAAGCAAATATAGTGCCCCTTCCCTATCCTCTCTCTGTCCCTCTCCCCAATCCCCAGCAGAGCAAGAATAATTCCAGGGCTGAGGTTACTGTTGGAATAAGATTAAAACTTATTCACAATAATCAGTGCTCTGTGTTTTAGATTCTTTGGAGTGATTATTAGAACTGTGTCCTTTCCGCCTCTTTCTGGCAATGATAATCCTATTTCTGTGTTATTCTCTCTCCTCTCTCTTTCATGCTTCCCTCTTTTGTTCTTCTCTCCCCTTTTTCCTTTAATTAGATGAAAGCTATATAGTTATGTAATTAACTTGAATCCTGCCTCAAATATACTAGCTGTGTGATCCTTGGCAAGTCTCTTAACCTTTCTGAACATGTTTGCTCATTCACCAAATTAAGATAAAAATTGAGATAATCTACCTCCAAGGTTGTCATAAAGATAAATGAGATGCAAACTTAAAAGCACCAACATTGGCTTCCTTATCTCCTTTCTCCTTCCCCATTTCCTTCTCACTTATCTTTCCTCATTCTCTTTTAATTCTTTCTTCTATTTCCTTTATCCCTCGAGTGTGTTAATGACTTTACCCTAGCAAGGAGTCCAAAGATCACCCACTTCAACCCCTACGAGTATGTATAAGGAAACTGAAGTCCAAAGACAAGAGTTTTACCTAATATTTCTCCCTGTTTCTGTTTATTTTTAAAGTTTGTATTCACATCTCCTATTATTGTTGGTGTTTGATCTTCATAGGATCCATGACATCATCAGGGTGATGTCTTGACTTGCACATGAATTGGATTTAAGTGAGTCAGAGCCGTGCAAAGCCATCAGCTTTTCTCCTCTAGAGTCCTCAGGGTCCAGTGACAAAAGTCAAAAGGAGCGGCTACGGCCCAGAAAGGGCAGAGTGTAGTCCTATTAAGAGTCCCCCCCTTCCCAGAGAGCCAGCCCATATGACACATAGAGTGTTTTTAGAGTCCCCCCCGCACAACCGGTCAATACATTAAAAAGTCTGGAAATTATATCTATGAATCTTCCACCCCCACAAGTGGGTAATTGTGTATCCTCTCATTTCTCTTCATTTGGATGCTTGATTTTTATGATTTTATAATTTTGTTACATTTACTTTGGAATTTTTGGTGTCTCTGTGTCCTTCCTTGTAATGTTCTGATGTCTCTCAGTTGTGATCCTTCTCTGGGAGGAGGTTTCTTTTCTGTATAATCTTTTCCTCTAGGAGCAGGTTTCTTGGGAGGCTTCTGGAGCCTCCAGCCAGCCTCTTCTTCCTGAATCCTGGCTCTGAATCTCCTCCAGCTCTTGTCCTTCCCCAGTCCAGACTGCTCTCCAGGCTCAATGTTGCCTCTTTTTATCCTCCCAGAGAATGGGCGTGGGATAATGCAAGGGCTTCTAGGAAGAACCACTTCAACCAATGAGCTTGCTCCTCTTAGAATTCCTAAGGTGTAAACTCCCTTTAAAGGCCCAAACCAAAGGTCGGAGCCAGAGAACTGTCAAGTCAACCTGAGTTCTCACCTTGTCACTGTCCAGACAACCTGAGTTCTCACCTAGTAATCCTAACACTTCCTATTTGTATTGTTGTAGTTGCTGTGCATAATATTTTCTTGGTTCTGATTGTTTTGCTGCATTAATTTTTGTAGATCTTTGTATGCTTTTCTGCTTTTTTCATATACATAAGTTCTTATAGCACAGTAGTTTTCCATTCCTTAGACACTTACAAGTAATCCTATTCAACTTACTTCACTTTGCCTCAGTTTCCTCATCTGTAAAATGAACTGAAGGAGGAAATACCAAACCTTTCCATAACTTTGTCAAGAAAATCCCAAATAGAGTCATGGCGAGTCCAACAAATGAAAAAAGACTGAGCCGCAATAAAGTACCCCATTAAGAATAAACAGAAGGTACATAAAAAGAGCAAACATAAAGCACTTAATACAAGGGAGGGAGAAAGGCCCCTTGACCTCGGGCACCGATGGGCGCAGCGCCTCCTCAGAGTTCTGGAGTTCCATGATTCTGAGCCTCCAGAGGGCCTGACTCCGACATGCCGAGGCTCTGGAGTATAATCTGCCTCCAATTACTTAGTTCTTGGGTCGGGGACTGGGGCGTAGGGAAGCCCTGCTTGGCTGTTTTGAGAATGAGCAGTTTGGGACTAGGCCTGATTTACGACATGCGTATTGGATGTGGTTTCTTCGTTAAACTGGGATGAGAAAGGGGAGAACGCAGCCAATAAGCGCCTTTCAACAGCATCGGTATGGGGGAGCGCAACCCTGGGTCTCGGGCCGGGCCCCTGAGGCGAGCGCGAGTTATCACCCCAAGTCCCACCCCGCGACATTTACAAACGGCGCGATAGCAGAGGGCTGGGAGACCACTCGGGGCCTCTCTGCCGGCCGGTCCGCATAGTGCAGAGCAGGGGAAACGGACCCAAACGAGGGACTACAAGCACACGACCACTAACTAGAAGTCATTTCATAGAAGAGAAGAATCTTCCGGGAAAAGAAGGCCTCTGGAGAGGGGCGGCCGCGGGGCTGAGCCCGGAGAGACTCCTGGGGCTCTGAGAGGAATGAGCGCCTCTCTGGGAAGAAGCGTAAAGCTTCACGCCGAGCCCGGGGAGGGCGCCCCGCCGGCTGGGGCGGAGCTCTCAATCCTGCCGGGTCCCGGGACCCCAGGCTCTCCCCGCGCCGGCTCCTCCTCCTGCTTCCTCTGCTCCTGGGACCGTCTCCATCCGGGCACCACCGCCACGTGCAGCGGCCCCCGCGGCCATGACGCTGCCCTTGAATTCCTGGGTGCCCTCGCAGACGGATGAAGCGGGAGGGCGGGCCCTCCGCTGCGGTGCAGCCTCTGCTTGACAGCCCGGCTTCATTAGCTGTTTGTGGGGTATCTTGCCTCCTGGAGGGCACACCCCAACTTCCCTCCACCTGCAGGTTTATTCCGTCCCCGCGCTCTCTGACCCCAGAGTCCTTCCCTAGGAAACGAGGGCTGAAGCGCCCCCCATCTGCCGCCTGCAGCTCTGCGCCCGGCCTCGGCCTTTCCTGCCGTCCGCGGGTAGTCTCGGGCCCCGGAGCTGCCTCCCAGCTTTCCCACGGGCCTTTGCCGGGCTCCAGACCTGGGTCCACATCGTGATGTACCCGCCCTCCTGGGCAGTAGCGCTCTATTCTGTGTGTTTGAAAGGTTCCTCTGAGAAGGGCTCCTTGGCTGCCCGAGGTCAGGGGGCCCGGGACAGGCCTTCCAGAGGAGGCGCCCACTGCACCAGTAGCCAGTTTCTTCTCCTGGTCTCCAGTCCCGGACCCAGAGGCGGGGGAAGGGCAGAACGTAAGCTCCCTGAGGGCGCGTCGGTCTCATTTTATTTGTAATCAGGAGGCGCTTAATAGATGCGCCTACATCAACAAAACGTTGGTTGAGGGTCCGAGCTGGGTCCACAGCTGGGTCACCTAGGTCTGGCTTCTTTGGGTAGGCGAAGGACCTCCATTAAGCTTTGTTGGGCCATTGGAGAAGAGGGGGGTGCTTTCCGGGCGCTCTGACGACATAGACATATTCCGAATGTTCCTTCCCCACCTCTCGGTGGAAGCTCTGCCCTCGGCATTCGGAGGCCCCTCCCCTCCCTGGTAGACCACGCCCCCAGGCTCTACACCAGGACTGGGTCACGTGTCTGGTTCCGCTCTTTCTCCGGCCTCAGCAGGAAGCCCCGCCCCTGAGGTGGGAGGAGCGGATCACGTGCCCCCTCGAAACGTTCGAGGCCCCGCCCCGTAAGAAGCTCGCGCCGGGCCCCCCCGCGCTGCCATGACAACAGTGTCCACCGCGGCCCAGGCTAAGCTGCTGCTCCGGCGGGACCGAGGCAGGACCGCGGGCCCGGGCCTGGGCCCTCCGCCGCCGCCGCCTTCGCTGCCGCCGCCCCCCAGCTCCGCACTCCTCTGCTCAGGCCCGAGGCCAGGGCCACCCCCATGCCGAAGATGAAGGCGCTGCAGTGCGCTCTGGCGCTGGAGATCCGCTCCGTGAGTGCCGAGGCGGCCCTGGGGAAACTGAGGCACGGGAGGGGGCGTGGCGCTGGGGGGGGGACTGAGGTGGGGGGAGGGGCGTGGAGCTGGGGGGAAACTGAGGCACGGGAGGGGGCGTGGCGCTGGGGCCGGACTGAGGTGGGGGGAAACTGAGGCACGAGGGGACGTGGAGTTGGGGGGACTGAGGTGGGGGAGGGACGCGGAGCTGGGAGAAACTGAGGCACGGGGCGAGGAGCTGGGGGGACTGAGGTGGGGGGAGGAGCGCGGAGCTGGGGGAAACTTTGGCAGGAGGGAACGTGGAGTTGGGGGAACTGAGGTGGGGGAGGGTCGCGGCCCACGCTGGGGGAAACTGAGGCACGGGGAGTGTGGAGCTAGAGCTGAGGGAGACAGGCTGGGGGAGGCATGGAACTAGGGCTGGACCTGGGGAGAGGGGAAACTGAGGCACGCCGAGGGCCAGGGGTATAGAGGAAGTGGGGGCTGCTCTCCAGTACTTCATTTTTCAGAAGTCCCAGGGAGAGGATTCCCCCCACGTCCCCATAGGTCTTTGGCGGAAGGACCTTTCTTTCCTTCCTGTCCCTCCCCCTCCTCTCACTTGACCCTCCTCTTAAAGTTTTCGGGAGCACTCCGGCTGTCGGGAGACCCTCACTCCGCCCCCAGAAGTGCGGGTTCCCCCTCCCCTATAATCCCCTTGAGTAGGCTGTAGGTTTGCCACCTTCTTACCCCCAGGCTGCCGGAGAGCCCATGAGATGGCAGCAGGGGGGGCAGGGCTTTTATGTTTTGTGAGTGTTTAATTCCTTTTTGTTGGCATAGAAGCCCCTCCCTCAGTTCCCAGACTCCCTAAAGTACATCTTTGTGCCCCTTTCTTCTCCCATCTCTTTTTGCGCCACCTTCCCATAGCTCTCTTCTGGTGTCTCCAGATGTCTTTTGTGGCTACTTTGAAGCAGGAAACAGTGGGGGGAGCCCCAAGTATGTGGGGAATGACTTGCCTTTGGCCACTGAGCCTGCCCCCGGGGAGCCCCCAAACCCTTCCGGGAACTTCCCTCGTAGAACACTTTTGGAAGACAAGGCTTCTCAGACTTGGCCCGTCAGCTCAGGAGCAGCTAGAATGGGGAGGGGCCTTCTCCCCTTGGCAGGGCCAGGGACCTTTAAGTGGGACAAATGGGGAATCATCTGAAAGGAAAAAAAGAAAGCAAGTTTGTGCCGGCATGCAAAGAAATGTCTCCATTCTCTGCCGCCCAGCAATTTTGCATTTTGCATGTAATCTTGGCCAGCCAGTGGCCTGCTCTACTCTCATCTCCCATCTCATTCACTGTTTTCTTTTGGGCTTTTCTCAAGCTGCCCCATACCTTGGGAATGGACCTTTCCTTTCCCATCTCTTTTTTGGGTCAGAACCTGTGATTTCATTGGTGTAGGGCCTCTGTGCAGAACTGCACTTCCGCAACTTACTGTTTCATGGGGTTGCTTGGTGACACAGAGAGAGATTAAGTGATTTTTTTTCCCCAGGACTTGCCAGAGGCAGCTCTTGAACCAGGTTTCCCTGGTGTAGAGGTCACTCCGTCCACTAGAGGAAGGTGACTGGACCATGCTGCCCCCATCCCCCATCTTAATCTT
>NC_133620.1:26231589-26349089 GCF_048593235.1 Sminthopsis crassicaudata
TCCTTCCTCTCTTCCTTCCTTCCTCTCTTCCTTCCTTCCTTCATTCCTTCCTTCCCTCCCTCCTTCTTTCCCTCCCTCCCTTCCTTCTCTTTTCTCCCTCCCTCCCTCCTTCTTTCCTTCTCTCCCTCTTTCCTTCTCTCCCTCTTTCCTTCCTTCCTTCCTTCCTTCCTTCCTTCCTTCGTTCGTTCCTTCCTTCCTTCCTTCCTTCCTTCCTTCCTTCCTTCCTTCCTTCCTTCCTTCCTTTCTTCCTTCCTTCCTTCCTTCCCTCCTTCCTTCCTTCCTCGTTCCCTCCCTCCCTCCCTCCCTCCCTTCCTTCTTTTAGTGAGTGTTTTTTTTTTTTTTTTTTTTTTTGCCAGACAATTGGGATTTTGTGAATTGCCCAGGATCATGAAACTATCAGGATCATGAGACTGGATTTGAATTCAGGTCCTCCCGACTTCAGGGCCCGTGTACTCTCTACATCCAGCTGCTCCTCTGCGCACATTTCTTGGAGCACTTTGCCTCCTTCCCAAGCTGCCTGAGTTTCTATCTGGGCCATACTTCCATACTTCAAAGAATCTGTGATTTCATTCCGGGGGCATTTGGGCACTGGTGGTGATCATGAAGCCCGGTGCCTTCTCTTTCTGTGTCACTATGCATAATTCCCACTGGAGATGCACCCAGCACTTCGGCAGCTTTCTTAGAGGCCTTTTATTATTCCGAGGGTCCTGTTGTGGTCCTCAGCCTCTCCCGGTCTCATATGAGTGAGCGCCCCTGGCATTTGCCTGGTGTTAAGACTCATCACGCCCCTGCTTGAGTGTGGTCATCAGTGTTATCATGTGCAGTCTACTGACGTTTGCTTTTCCAGTTTGCCCTTTGGGATACTTACCAAGGAATTTGGACCCCTTCGGAGGGCATAATGTTGTGTATTTGTTCTTATAATTCTTGGTATTTGATTTTTACTTTTATATTTACTAAATAATTACATTGACAGAGAAGCAACATTCATTTTTCTTTTGATATAGTTTAAGTTCCTGGAAGAAAAGGTTTTTGGTTTCCATCCCCAGGGCCTAACAGAATGACTGGCCCCCAGCAGACAAATATTAGGTGCCTGGTGATTAATTTATTTCAGGTTTTTGATCTGGGTTTTGTCATTGGGGAATTTGTAAAATGTGGATTGGATTACTTGGTTTCTGGCAATTCAATCCTTTGATCATCTGAACTGTCTTGTAAAAAGTTTGCAAATGTGCACTGAGCTACTACCTTAAATACAGTGAAGGAATTCTACAGATGATGATTTTGTTGGTATTGCTGTGATATTTGCCACTGTGCGTCATTGTGTGGTTCACTGTTACTGCAGACAGGGCAACGTCCAGAATGGCCCTTCACCCTGTCCTCTACTCAGCTATCAAATGGACCTGCCTCCAGCTCCGGTCTGCCCTTGTCCCCCCCCACACCTTTGCAGCAATCTCCAGGGGCTCCTTGTTACCTCGAGTATCAAACAGATGATCCTTCAGGGCTCTGAAAGACCTTAATTGTTAGAGCCCTTCCTATCTTTCCTACATACGCTGTGGTTCCATCCCCTGGGCCCAGACCTTCGGCTCCTGGCCGTTTGTCCGGCTGTCCCCTGCTTGCAGTGTTCTTTGTCCTCATCTGAACATCCTCCCTTCTACAGGAGGCCTTCCCCATCCCCCTTAAAGCCGGCTTTCCTGCTGTTATTCTCTCTAACCTATTTTGTCAGGATCTTTTCAATACATTTTGGTACAGACATGGTGTCATCTTCCCCATCAGACTGTGAGCTTCTGGATCTCAAAAACTGGCTTTCTCGGTTTGCTCCGTATGTCCCAGCACCCACTTAATGCTTGCCAGTTTGCCCAGAGCACTGTCGGCCCCATCTTACATCCTGGATTTGTCCTCAAGACTCTGTATTAGGTAAACTTGGAATGATGTCAAGGGGTGGTATAGGAGAAGACTGCTGACCTGTGGCCTTGGCCCTTATGCTCACACCACAATTGACCACTTTCTGTCTGACCTGTGACCTCAGCCCCTGAGCTCACATCCCAGCTTGGCCACTTCCTGTCTGACTTGTGACCTCAGCCCCTGAGCTCACATCCCAGCTTGGCCACTCCCTGTCTGACCTGTGATGTTGGCCCCTGAGCTCACATCACAACTGACCACTTCCTATCTGACCTATGGCCTTGGCCCTTGAGCTCACACCACAATTGACCACTTCCTATCTGACCTGTGGCCTTGGCCCCTGAGCTCACACTATGACTGACCACTTCCTGTTTGACCTTTGCCCTCACTTTCTTGAGCTGAATCAGCTGTTCTCTGAGGTCCTTTTCGGTGCTAGCTTGAGTAGCCTTACAACAGGATTGGAACCTGCACTCAGGGGTTTTATCGTGGCAGATAATTGATGTTCTTGTGAGCTAGCGGAGGTCCTATGGAGGCCCTTAGTGGTTTCCAGTATCTTGTCTTTTAATGTGTCCAAATGTCTTCTGCCTGTTGGTCACTGGCCCCACCTTGTGAACACAAGGTTCGTCTGTAGGCCTGCCCCTTTGGTGAATGAAAAAGCATTTATTAAGCACTTACAGTTTGCCTGGCATACAAACGCAATTGCAATATAGTTCCTGCCCTGGAGAAGTTTACATTTAATGGCATGAGACAATACCTTAAAGCAGGGGTTCTCAAACTACGGCCTGCGGGCCAGATGTGGCCCGCTGAGGACGTTTATGCAGCCCACCAGGTTATGGCAAATGGGCGGAGACAGAGTGTGAGCTTTTGTTTTTTACTATAATCTGAACCTCCAACAGTCTGAGGGATAGTGAACTGGCCCCCTATTTAAAAAGTGTGAGGACCACTGCAGGAAATCTGGGAAATGCTGGTACTGAGAGGAGGAGAATGAGGTGGTCTGGAAGCCTCAGGGAAGGGAGGGAAAGGCCCTAGGCCAGAGTAGGCAGGGTCCCTGGGGAGAGTCAAGGAGAAAGGCCTGGTTCAGAAATGGCAGGAAATGGACCTGTACCCCACAGACCCAGTGGCTTTTTGTTTGCCTGATTCATGAGCTGCTGCACCTGAAGATAGGGTGATTCCCTAAAGGTCACCCTTCTGGTAAGGAGTCCCAACTCTGAGGCCCTGACCGCACCTCTCAGGATCCTGTACAGCCGGCCTTGGGGGACGATTCTTTGGGTGGACATCCCAAGAAAGTCCATTAAACTGGCGCAACAGAGTGCTTCATTTACTAAATGGGGAAGTATTCGTATTAAAGTTTTGAGTATCTTTGAAAAATCACAGCCATGTGTTCTGATGTTACTTCTGGGCTTATTTTATTTAGCCTCAATTACTCTGTTGTACTGGCGTCAGAAATGGGATAGTTGGGCAATAGTAGGGAACTGGAGGGATTTCCCCTGTCTGTGAGCCCTGGAATCCTTTCCACCCATCCTGGCATTTGCAAAAATTACTTTTACCCTCCAACACAGAATTTCCCATGGCAGCTCTAAAGCAGAGCCACCTAGTTTAGGAGAAAGTAATGCTTTGCCAGGGGGGATTATGCTTTTTCTCAGTGATCCCTTTGAGAATTGTGTGTTATGTTATATAACCTGCTTTTAAAAAAGCAATGTCAAAACTGTACTTATTTTTTGAGTTGAGAATAACAGAGTTTGAGCACATTTCACCTGGAAGGCAAAAATTCATTGCTACATTGGTTTGAATATGCCCTCAATGTACCCTCAAAATTAGGGATATTTCAGGGAAATCTAAACTATGTTATTGGGGAGGAACAAACCTGCACTTAGAAGGGCTCACAGGACCTTATCCAAATCCTTCTGAGGAGAAAATCAAAAGTCCCAGGTGGAGACTTAACACCCAAGAAATGATTAAGATGATTAAGGAACTTACCTTCTCTAGGTATAGCTATAAATACAGTCCAAAAAACTAATGTTCATTTATTAGCTCCCCCTTCTTCTTTTGGGGGCAGCTCTATGGCACAGGAGGTAAAGTGCAGGCCTAGAATCAACAGATACCTCCTTGGGAGTTTAAATCTGGCCTCAGTGACAGTGACCCTGAGCAAGTCACCAGCACCTGTGCCAAGAAAACCCTAAATGGGGTCAGGAAGAGTCGGGTACCCCAAAAACGTTTGAACTAAAGCAAAGGTTTTCTCATTTCTCTCTCTCCTTTCTCCCTTCTAGCCTTCTTTCTTTCCCGTTCCTTTCTTTTCTTCCTTCCCTCCTTTCTTCCTTCTTCTTGCCTTTCCTGCTTTGTCTATCTTTCCTTCTTTGTTTGATAGATTAGGACACTGAGACTTAGAGAAGTCAAAGTATCACAGCTTGGAATTGCACCTTCCCTCAAGCCCCCCACTCTGGCCCTCACTTCAGGTGATGGGGGCTTGTCCTCCGGGGGCAGCAGTGTCAGAGGAGAGATGTTGCTAAGGTGAAATTGTAATTCTGGAGAAGCTGGAGGCAAGACAGAGATTAGTTTTTAATATTTTATTAGTGGAGAATTTGGGCTAGCTAAGACTTGCAGGCTCAATAGGACTCTTGTCACTATCAGCAGTGAGCAATTAATTCCAGAGTTTTATAGGGCTCCCTCTATCAGGGAAACAAAGGCAAAGGGGGAAAACACTGGGTGAGTGGACAAGCCATAATTCCAGGAGAGGCTCATTACTTAGTCCTGACAGGATGGGGGTCAAGATAAGAAGGTCAAGGGCAGGAGAAAGTGAGCAAGATCCAAGCATATGAGATAAGCCCCCTGGCATTCATTAGAATGTGAAAGTGGCCAGATCTTCCAGGCCCCAATTCTCTCAGTCCCAATGGGGCAAAGAAGGCCACAACAATTCCACTCAGACCATAGCACAACAACTCAAGAAACTGAGGCATTACAAATCAGCAGGCCTTGGCAACAGATTGGGATATGGGGGTGGGCTTGGGAAAATGATAGTGGGCAATTAGGCTATGAGCCTGAGGGATTGGGAGGATGGGGTTGCCCTCTATAGTAATAGTAGGGAAATTGGAAAGGGATAGTGTTTGGGGAAAAGATAATGGTTTCAAGGCTAAGCTCCAGAAGAATTTAGCCTAGTACTGAGAGAAGACACCTTGATCCAGTTTTCTATCTTTGATTTGCTAATTCTGGGGCCCATGGTAGGCCCGATAGTGGTCTCCAGAATTTGGTTCTCACTGACCAACAGATTATCACTATTGTCTCAGGAGTTTGGTCAATGGTATCTGAGGCCAGAAGCTATCGACTGTCAGCAATGAATTGAGGAGTGGTCTATTCAAAATCAGATAGACTGTTGTTGGGAGTGGGATGCCCCTAAGGCAGACTCCAAAGCCAGAAGATTTAGGATAATTGACGTATTGTTAGAACAGAAGCCCCCCTAAGATTAGGGGATCTCAAAATCAGTGCTATCTCCCTTAGAAGCTATATTACATCAAATAGATTTGAGAATCATGAGATAGAGATGATCTTTCAGTCCATGATCAGCAAGGAAAATAGAAGAGAGGAAGAAGAGGAGGGCCAAGGACAGAGCCCTTGGGACACCTAGGATTAGAAAGTGTGCTGTGGAGGAGAATCCAGCAAACAAGACTGAGAAGCAGCAGCCACAAAGATGGGCGGAAAATCCAAGAGAGGGGGTGACCCATGTGTCCAGAGAGTCATGGTGTCAGAAGCCCCAGAGGTTTCAGAGAATGAGGATGGGGGGAAAAACTCCTGGATTTAACAACAAGAGATCATCAGTAACCTCGGAGAAGGAGGATGGCCTTTTCTAGGAGTTTACCTACAAAGGACAGAAGAATAGGTTCAGGCAGGTAGCCAGCAGGGCAGAAGGATCAAGCGAGGATGTTGTGAAGGGGGATGTGGGTTTGTTGGCAGTAGAGGAGCTGCTTGAATAAGGAGAGATTGGAGATAAGGAATAGAGGGGGGCAGAGAGGGCAGGGCTGGAGGAGGTAGAATGGAGTTATTGGAGCAAGCAGAGGGGTCAGCCTTGGTAATGAGTAAGACAGCAAAGGATGCCCTGGAGAGCAGCAGAAAGCACAGGAGTCTTGGGAGATGAGAAAGAGCAGCAGGGAAGGAACTCATAGAGCTAGGCTTGAACGTGAATGGTGTGAGACCATTTCCTGGCTGAGGGAGTGGGGGCAGGAGGAGACTTGGGAGTTTGAGGAGGAATGAAAAGCTTTTTAAGAGTCACCATGGACAGCTGAAGAGTGAGAGCATAAGCAGAATAGACTGGCAAGCAGTAGGATGGGCTCAATTAGGTGATGTAACATACATTTATGGACTCAGTCAAAACAGCTGCATGATTTTCTCCATCTTTGTGTGGACAGGAGTGAAGGCAATAGAAGGTGGGAGTGATCCAAAACTGAAGCTTGGCCGGGTATCCACCTAATGATGATGATTTATGATTTCTAGACATCTTGCATTACCTTTTGTTGCTTTCTATGTTTGCTCCTGATCCTGTTGTTCCAGGTTGTTTCTCCATTTCTCTACACTGAGTCTGCTGCTTCTTTTGCTGACCACTCAGAAAATAGACTTTATTGCTTTTAGCAATTCACTAGCAGATGTCTAAATAGCTCAGTAGCATAGTGGGTTGGAGTTAGGAAGCCAGTATTCAACTTTGCCTCACATGCTCACTTGTGTTCATCTTTAGATTTTATTTTATTTAATTATTTATTAATTTTTTAAAAATTAAAGCTTTTTATTTTCAAAATATATACATGGATAATTTTCGACATTCATCCCTACAAAACCTTGTGTTCTAATTTTTTCCCCTCTCACCTCTTCCCCCAGTTGGCAATGATCCAATATATGTTAAATATGTGCAGTGTTTCTATATATATTTTCACAATTATCACGCTGCACAAGAAAACTCAGATCAAAAAGGAAAAAAAATGAGAAAGAAAACAAAATGCAAGCGAACAACAAAAAGAGGTTATTTTTACCTTCTGAATCCAACTCTTTTTGTGCAACAGAAAATTGTATGATTCTGCACACATATATTGTATCTAGGATATATTTTAATATATTTAACATGTATGGGACTGCCTGCCATCTAGGGTAAGGGAGAGAGGGAAGGGAATAGTTGAAACAGAAGTGAATGCAAGGGATAATGTTGTAAAAAATTACCCATGCATAAGTTCTGTTAATAAAAAGTAAAAAAAAAAAAAGAAAAGAAAAAAAGAGCCACATGCATCAGAATTGATCATCATACAGTATTGTTGTTGAAGTATACAAAAATCTCCTGGTCCTGCTCATTTCACTCAGCATCAGTTCATATCTCTTCAGGCCTTTCTGAAATCATCCTGTTGGTCATTTCTTACAGAACAATAATATTCCATAACATTCATATACCATAACTTACTTAGCCACTCTCCAATTGATGGGCATCCACTTAGTTTCCAGTTTCTGGCCACTACAAAGAGGGCTGCCACAAACATTCTTGCACATACAGGTGCCTTTCCCTTCTTTAAAATGTCTTTGGGATATAAGCCCAGTAGTAACACTGATGGGTCAAAGGGTATGCACAGTTTGATAACTTTTTGAGCATAGTTCCAAATTGCTCTCCAAAATGGCTGGATGTATTCACACTTCCACCAACAATGTATGAGTGTCCCTATTTTCCCACATCCCCTCCAACAATGTGCATTATCAAAACTACAAATCACTTTCCACACAAATTAAGTCTGATCTAACCAATTGGAAAAATAGGTCAAGCAAATATAATAAAGATGACAATACTACCTAAACTAATCTGTTTATTTAGTGCTATCAGGCTCCCCAAAAAACTATTTTAATGACCTAGAAAAAATAACGACAAAGTTCATATGGAAAAACAAAAGGTCAAGAATTTAAAGGGAATTAATGAAAAAAAAATCAAATGAAGGTGTAAGCTGTGCTGTGATCTGTGCTGTCACACACTTTTGGGTAGGTATAGGTAGACTGTAGGTTCTGGCGTTTTTAAAAGTGGCTTTGATTTCTTTGATGATCTGCTGTTTTGCAAGCAGAGTAGAGCAATCAGCCTATGCCAGAGTCATCTGTCTCTGTAACTTTTCTAACCCCAGAGGCCTCCCCAGCCTGATCTGCACAATATGCTAGCCTAGTTCTATCACTGCCCACGCCAGTCTTTTCCAGCCCCTCAGGATAGACCTTTTTCTGACGAAATTCCAGATTATCTTCGTCTGATAAGTTGTTGTACTTCTAATCTTCGTGGGTTTTACCAGCCAAGTGCTATTTTTGAGGCTGAATTAAATAGTTGGTAGTGAGGGTATGAGAAAGCTCAGAATGTCATATGTGGCTTCTCCACCATCTTGGCTCCATCCCCCCTTTAATTTCTTTTTCATTGGTGGTAAGTTCACCCTTTTCATTTTTGATACTGGGAATTTGTTTTTTTCCCTTATCTTTTTCTAATCAAATTAGACAAAGGTTTATCAATTTTGTTGCTTTTTCCCATAAAAGCAACTCTTAGGTTAATTAATTAGTTCACTGGTTTTTTAAAAATTTTATTGATCTCTCCTTTGAGTTTCAGAATTTCTAATTTGACATTTAATTGGAGGTTTTAAATTTGTTCTTTTTTTTTTTTTTTAGCTTTTTTTAGTTTCATGCCTAATTCATTGATCTCCTATTTATTTTATTCATGTAAGTACTTAAAGATATAAAATTTCCTTTAAGAACTGTTAGTCACAGCCCCATTAGCCTTTCAAAAATTTTAAAAAATGATAATATATCAAAAAGTATTGGTCTACCTGAAAGTCATGATCAGAAAAGAGTCTGGACATCATTGTTGAAGAAATTATTTAAAAAAAACTGCTTTGATATTTTAAAACAAGAGGGCAAAATAGAAATTGAAAGAGATCCTAAAATGAAAACTCCCACAAATCTTATCTCCAAATTCAGAAGTCCCAGATTAAGGAAAAAATGTTGCAAGCATCCAGAAAGAAATAATTCAAATATAGTGGAGCTACAATCAGTTTAATAAGGACTTAGCGGCTTTTACATTAAAGGACTTGGAATATGCTATTCTGGAAAGCAGTGAAGCTAGGATCACCTACCCAGCAAAACTAAGCATAATCCTTTAGTGGAAAAGGTGGATTTTCTTTTCTTTTCTTTTTTTAATTTTTAAATTAATTTTATAATTACAATTTTTTTGACAGTACATATGCATGAGTAATTTTTTTTTACAATATTATCCCTTGTATTCATTTTTCCAAATTTTCCCCTCCCTCCCTCTACTCTCTCCCCTACATGACAGGCAATCCCATACATATTAAATGTGTTACAGTGTAACCTAGATACAATATATGTGTGTAAATCCAATTTTCTTGTTGCATAGTAAGAATTGGATTCTGAAGGTATAAGTAACTTGGGTAGAAAGACAGTAGTGCAAACAGTTTACATTCAATTCCCAGTGTTCCTTCTCAGAGTGTAGCTGTTTGTGTCCATCATTGATCAACTGGAAGTGAATTGGATCTTTATGTTGAAGATATCCACTTCAATCAGAATATATCTTCATACAGTATTATTGTTGAAGTGTATAGTGATCTCTTGGTTCTGTTCGTTTCACTCAGCATAAGTTCATGCAAGTCTCTCCAAACCTCTCTGTATTCATTCTGCTGGCCATTTCTTACAGAGCAATAATATTCCATAATATTCATATACCATAATTTACCCAACCATTCTCCAATTGATGATCATCCATTCATTTTCCAGTTTCTAGCCACTACAAAAAGAGCTGCCACAAACATTTTGGCACATACAGGTCCGAAAAGGTAGATTTTCAATGAAATAGAAGATTTTCAATTATTTTGATGAAAAGACCAGAACTACTGGAAAAATTTGATTTTGAGACACAGTAGTCAGGAGAAGTATAAGAAGGTAATCATGAAAGTGATAAGGTTATATTTGTTTATATTCCTACATGGGAGGATGATACTTGTAGCTCATTAGAACTTTCTCATTATCAGGGCAGTTTGAAGGAGTATGTATAGACAAAGGGAATAGGTGTGAGTTGAAGATGAAGGGACAAAATAAAAAAAATGATGAAATTAAGGGATGAGAAAGATATGTACTGGAAGAAAGGGAAAGAGAGAAATAGAATATGGTGTAAATCATCTGCCATAAAAAGATGCAAGAAAAAGCTTTTACAGTGAAGGGGGAAAGAAGAAGAGGGTGAGTGAACTTTATTCTGATCAGAATTGGCTCAAAAAGGAAATATCATAGACACTCTATAGAAATCTATTTTACTCTGCAGGAAAATAGGAGAGGAGTGGGATACAGGAAAGGGGGAAGATGATAAAAGAGAGGGCATATTGGGGAGGGAGTAGTCAGTAGCAAAATACTTGAAGACAGAATGGGTAAAAGAAGAGAGAAAAATATTAAATGGGGGAAATGCAGTTAGCAATAATAATTGTAAAAAGAATTTTGAAGCAAGTTTCTCAATTAAGGCTTTAAGAGCCATGTCCTAATTGATAAATGATTAAAAGATATGATCTATGCCCAAAGGGCTATAAATTGTTGCACATCCTTTGACCTAACAATACCATGTGGTATTTGTTGGCATTGGATGTCAAGATACCTATAGAAAAATTGATTGTGTCTGAATACAGATTGAAGCATGCTCTCTCTCTCTCTCTCTCTCTCTCTCTCTCTCTCTCTCTCTCTCTCTCTCTCTCTCTCTCTCTCTCTCTCTCTCTCTCTCTCTCTCTCTCTCCTCCTCATAGGTGTTTGATCTCTTGAAGAATGCTATCCAGACTCTTTTTTTTTTTAAAGTCATGGCATTAGTAATGCAATAATTTTATAATGGATTCTTCTGGATCTATTTTCCATGTTAGCTGTTTTTCCAGTATGGTATTTTACAATTTTCCTCCCTTTTTCCATTTATTTTTAGTTTGTTTGACTGATTCTTGATGTCTCATAGAGTTATTAGGTTCCATTTGCCTAGTTCTAGTTTTTAATGTATGATTTTCTACAATTACCTTTTGTATCTCCTTTTCCATTTTGACTAATTCTACTTTTTAAAGATATTGTTTTCTTTAATGGAGTATTATTATTATTATTATTATTATTATTTTGCATTTAGCCAATTGTAGTTTTAAAGAATTGTTTTCTTTAGTAGATTTTTTTAACCAATTGTGTTTTTTGATGAATTGTTTTCCTTTCCTAACCTGTTGACTGTCTCTAGCATACTTCTCATTTTTTCACTTCAATCTTTCTTCTACTCCTCTTATTTGATTTTTAAAAGCCTTTATGAGCTCTTTAAGAAGGCTCTTTGGATTTGAGATCAATTCATATCCCTCTTTGAGGTTTCACAGGTGGGCATTTTGTTTTCTTTTTAAGTTTGTGTTTTGGTTTATGCCTGTCATCACAATAGCTTTCTGTGGTCAAGGTTCTTTCCTGTTCCTTCCTTCCTTCCTTCCTTCCTTCCTTCCTTCCTTCCTTCCTTCCTTCCTTCCTTCCTTCCTTCCTTCCTTCCTTCCTTCCTTCCTTCCTTCCTTCCTTCCTTCCTTCCTTCCTTCCTTCCTTCCTTCCTTCCTTCCTTCCTTCCTTTCTTCCTTCCTTCCTTCCTTCCTTCCTTCCTTCCCTCTGCTCCTGGGTCCCATGTTTCTTGTGCAGCTTTGAATGTTGACTTTAAGCACAGGAGCTACTTTTGTTTGGTGTCCTCACAATGAGGGGTTACCCAACCTAGTCTTGCTTCTTGTTTCTTGGACTGGCAATTTGTCTTCTGCACTGGGACTAGAGGCTGCCCCCTCCCTGGTCTGCTTTGCTACTGTTTTACTGTGCCAGGACCAAGGGTCATATTTGCTGATCTGTCATGATTAAGACTCTCCCACTGGCTTTCCTAGACACTTTTCACCCCTGTAAGCCTGATCTTTCTTGAAATCCTTTCTACCTATTTTGAGCTTGAGATTGTTTCATTCCATCTCTTTGTAGGTTCTGTTTTTCTAGACTCTCTTCAGAAGCTTGGTTTCATGTGTTTTTTGAGGCAAAGTGGGAGAGGTTGAGTAGCTTTGCCCCCAGAATTAATTTCTTTTTATTTTTTTAAATTAAAACTTTTTATTTACAAAACATATGCATGGGTAATTTTTCAACATTGACCCTTGCAAAACCTTTTGTTCCAAATTTTGCCCTTCTCCCCACCCCCTCCCCTAGTTGGCAGGTAGTCCAGTACATGTTAAATATGTTAAAATACATGTTAAATCCATTATATGTATACATATTTATACAGTCATCTTGCTGCACAAGGAAAATCAGATCAAGAAGGAAGAAAAAGAAAAAACTGAGAAAGAAAACACAATGCAAGCAAATAACAACAAGAGAGAGTGAGAATGCTATGTTGTGTTCCACACTTTGTTCCCACAATCCTCTCTCTGGGTTGTAGATGGCTCTCTTCATCACTGATCAAGTGGAACTGATTTGAATCATCTCATTGTTGAAGAGAGCCATGTCCATCAGAAGTGATCATTATATAGTATTTTTGTTGAAGTATACAATGATCTCCTGCTTCTACTCATTTCACTCAGCATCAGTTCATGCAAGTCTCTCCATGTTTCTCTAAATCATCCTGATGATCATTTCTTAAAGAACAATAATATTCTGTAACATTCATATACCACAACTTATTCAGCCATTCTCCAATTGATGGGCATCTACTCTTGCCACTATAAAAAAGGCTTCCACAAACATTTTTCACATGTGGGTCCCTTTCCCTCCTGTAAGGTCTCTTTGGGGTATAAGCCCAATAGTAACACTGTTGGGTCAAAGGACATATGCATAGTTTGATAATTTTTTGAGTATAGTTCCAAATTGCTCTCCAGAATGGTTGGATCTGTTCACAGTTCTATCAAAAATGCATGAGTGTCCCAGTTTTCCCACATCCCTTCCAACATTCATCATTATTGTTTCCTGTCATCTTAGTCAATCTGGGAGATGTGTAATGGTACCTTAGAGTTGTCTTAATTTGCATTTCTCTAAGCAAAAGTGATTTGGAGCACCTTTTCATGTGGCTACAAATAGTTTCAATTTCTTCATCTGAAAATTGTCCTTTGACCATTTATCAATTGGAGAATGGCTTGAACTATTATAAATTTGAAATGAACCCTTTATCAGAACCTTTGAATGTAAAAATGTTTTCCCAGTTGATTGTTCCCCTTTTAATCTTGTCTGCATTGCTTTTGTTTGTACAAAAATATTTTTAACTTAATATAATCAAAATTATCTATTTTGTGATCAATAATGATCTCTAGTTCTTCTTTGATCACAAATTCCTTCCTCCTCTTCCTTTTAGTTTTAACAATTTTATTTGATATGTTTCTAGATGTAAGGAGGATGTAGCTTGACTTATAGGCTTATGTAATATTTACTCTTACCAGAAATCTTTGTAATTTTAATTTGTACTTTGACAAAATTAGACTGTTTCATTTAGTTCTGCCCAGTTTAGATTTTCTCCATTTAATTTTTTAATTTAATATTTTATTTCCCCTGTTACATGTTAAATAATTTTTAACATTTGTATTTAAAACATTGAGTTCCAGATTCTTTCCCTTTCTCTTTCCCTATTGCCCTCCCCATTGTGAAGGCACCTGTGAATTTATATAAAACATTTCCATAAATGTAATGTTGTGAAAGAAAGCATAGGTCTCCTTCCCACCCTCAAAATACCTCAATTAAAAATAAAATTGTATTGACATGCAATCAGTTCTGAGTATGAATAGCATTTTTCATCATAAACCTTTCATAGCAGTTTTGCTTCATTGTATTGTTGGGAATAGTAATTATTAAATTACTTTACCATAGTATTGCTTTTACTTTGAATATATGACATTTCACTTTGCATGAGCTCATGGAAGTATTTCCAGGCTTTTCTGAGAGAATCCTGTTCATCATTTCTTACAGAATAATAGTATTCCATCATAATTACATGCCACAGTTTATTCAGCCATTTCCCAAACGATGGACATCCTTTCAGTTTCTAATTTTTTAACCTGAGAAAAGAGCTGCTATAAATATTTTTATAAAATGTAGGTTCCTTTTCCTTTTATTTGTAATCTCTTTTGGAATACATGCCTAGTAATGATATTGTTAGATCAAAGAATATTCATGATTGAAAACCCTTTGGGCATAGTTCTAAATTGCTCTACAGAATGGTTGAATCAGTTCACAATTCTGCCAACAATGCAATAATGTTTCATTTTTCCCATGTTCCTTCCAATATTTTTCATTCTTTTTGTGGCTCGTCATTAACCAGTCTAATAGGTATGAGGTAGTAACTCAGAATTGTTTTAATTGTTAGTTTTAATTTGCATTTCTCCAACAAATAGTGAGAATTTTTAAAAAAATCTTTATTACTTTATCTCACAACTATTAATATCTTTTGATCATTTATTTGATTTATCTATTGAGTATTGTTTATTAATTGAGGAATGGCTTCCATTTTATACATTTTTTATAAATCTGATAGTTCCCTATATATATGAGATTTGAGGTCTTCAGAGAAACTTGCTTCAAAACTCCTTTTACAGTTATTATTATTCCCACTCCTTCACTCTGTCCCTCCTTAAAAGTGTTTTCCTTCTGACCACCCCATCTCCTCAAATGCCTTCTCTTCTATCACTCCCCTTCCTGTGTCCCATTCCCCTCCTATTTTCTTGTATGCTAGGATTGATTTCCATATCCATATTAAATATTTATGTTATTTTCTCCTTGAGCCACTTCTGAGGAGAGTAAGGTTCACTCTCACCCTCTCCTCTTCTTTTCCCCCTCTACTGTAAAAGCTTTTTCTCGCTTCTTTATGACAGATGATTTACACTATGCCATTTCTTCCTTTTCCTTTCTCCCAGTACATTCTTCTTTCACCCTTTAATTTTTTTAAAGATATTATCCTTTTATATTTAACTTGTATCTGTGCCCTCTATTGATTTATTGATGTATCTATGTATATGTATATATGTATATGCATATGTATATTTATATGTATATGTATACACACTCCTTCTAACTGCCCTAATAATGAGAAAGTTCTTATGAGTTACTAGTATCGTCTTCCCATTTAGGAATATAAACAGATTAACATTATTAAATCCTTTATGACTGAGTCCTGTATTTCAAAGTCAAATTTTCTATTCAACATCTGATCTTTTCATTACAAATGCTTGAAAATCCTCTATTTCACTGAATGTTCACCTTTTCCCCTGAAGTGTTTCACCTTTAGTAGGTGATTCTCAGTTGTCTCCTGCCATCTGAAATATCATATTCCAAGCCATCTGATCCTTTACTGTGGAAGCTGCTAAATCTTGTGTTATCCTTACCATGGCTCTACCATACTTCGCTTGTTTGTTTCTGGATGCTTGCAATATTTTTTCCTTGATCAGAGAGTTCCAGAATTTGGTTATAATATTCTTGGGAGTTTTTATCTTGGGATCTTTTTAGGAGGTGTTCAGTGGATTCTTTCAATTTCTGTTTTACCCTCTGGTTCTAGAATATGAAGACAGTTTTCCTTGATAATTTATTGAAACATGATATTTAGCCTTTTTTAATCATGACTTTTAGGTAGTCCAATAATTTCTAAATTATCTAAATTATCTCTTCTCTATTTCCCAACTGTAATCAGTTGTTTTTCCAATGAAATATTTCATATTTTCTATTTTTTCATTCTTTTGATTTTCTTAGTTTCTTGATTTCTCATAAAGCTTCCATTTGCTCAATTCTAATTTTTTCCCCTGAGGTAATTGGGATTAAGTGACTTGCCTAGGATCACACAGCTAAGAAGCATTAAGTGTCTGAGACCAGATTTGCACTCAAGTCCTCCTGACTTCAGGGCTGGTGCTCTATTCACTCTGCCATCTAGCTGTCCCTCAATTCTAATTTTTTTTCCTCAATTCTAATTTTTAAGAAAATTATTTTCCTCAGTGAATTTTTATACCTCCTTCCCCAGTTGGGCAACTTTTCTTTTCTTTTCTTTACTGGCTTTTTTTTTTTTAACTTACTTTTGCATCATTTTCTTTCTTTTCTGGTTTTTTTTCTAATATAATTTAATTTTTATTTTATTTTATAATTATAACTTTTTTTTTGACAGTACATATGCATGGGTAATTTTTTACAACATTATCCCTTGCACTTACTTCTATTCAGATTTTTTTTTCCCTTCCTCCCCCAACCCCCTCTCCCAGATGGCAGGCAGTCTTATACATGTTAAATATATTACAGTATATTCTAGATACAATATATGTGTGTAGAACCGAATTTTTTGTTGCACAGGAAGAATTGGATTCAGAAGGTAAAAATAACAGTTTATACTCATTTCCCAGTGTTCCTTTTCTGGATGTAGCAGATTCTGTCCGTCATTAATCAATTGGAATTGGATTAGCTCTTCTCTATGTTGAAGATATCCACTTCCATCAGCATACATCCTTGTACAGTATCATTGTTGAAGTGTATAATGATCTCCTGGTTCTGCTCGTTTCACTCAGCATCAGTTGATGTAAGTCTCTCCAAGCCTCTCTGTATTTCTCCTGTTGGTCATTTCTTATAGAACAATAATATTCCATAATATTCATATACCATAATTTACCCAACCATTCTCCAATTGATGGACATCCATTCATCTTCCAGCTTCTAGCCACTATGAAAAGGGCTGCCACAAACATTTTGGCACATACAGGTCCCTTTCCCTTCTTTAGTATTTCCTTGGGGTATAAGCCCAGTAGTAGTATGGCTGGGTCAAAGGGTATGCACATTTTGATAACTTTTTGGGCATAATTCCAGATTACTCTCCAGAATGGTTGGATTCTTTCACAACTCCACCAACAATGCATCAGTGTCCCAGTTTTCCCACAGCCCCTCCAACATTCATCATTATTTGTTCCTGTCATCTTAGCCAATCTGACAGGTGTGTAATGATACCTGAGTTGTCTTAATTTGCATTTCTCTGATCAATAGTGATTTGGAACACTCTTTCATATGAGTGGAAATAGTTTTAATTTCATCATCTGAAAATTGTCTGTTCATATCCTTTGACCATTTATCAATTGGAGAATGGCTTGATTTCTTATAAATTAAAGTCAATTCTCTGTATATTTTGGAGATGAGGTCTTTATCAGAACCTTTAACTGTAAAAATGTTTTCCCAATTTGTTACTTCCCTTCTAATCTTGTTTGCATTAGTTTTGTTTGTGCAGAAACTTTTTAATTTGGTGTAATCAAAATGTTCTATTTTGTGATCAATAATGGTCTCTAGTTCTCCCTTGGACACAAACTCCTTCCTCCTCCACAAGTCTGAGAGGTAAACCATCCCATGTTCCTCCAATTTATTTATGATTTCGTTCTTTATGCCTAAGTCTTGGACCCATTTTGATCTAATCTTAGTATGTGGTGTTAAATGTGGGTCCATGCCTAGTTTCTGCCATACTAATTTACAGTTTTCCCAGCAGTTTTTGTCAAATAATGAATTCTTATCCCAAAATTTGGGATCTTTGGGTTTGTCAAATATTAGATTGCTATTTTTATTCACTATCTTGCCCTTTGAACCTAACCTATGCCACTGATCAACTAGTCTATTTCTTAGCCAATACCAAATGGTTTTGGTGACTGTTGCTTTAGATCAGGTACACTTAGACCACCTTCCTCTGACTTTTTTTTCATTAGTTCCCTTGCAATTCTCGACCTTTTATTCTTCCATATGAATTTTGTTGTTATTTTTTCTAGGTCATTAAAATAGTTTCTTGGGAGTCTGATTGGTATAGCACTAAATAAATAGATTAGTTTGGGGAGTATTGTCATCTTTATTATATTCGCTCGGCCTATCCAAGAGCACTGAATGTCTTTCCAATTATTTAAATCTGACTTTATTTTTGTGGCAAGTGTTTTGTAATTTTGTTCATAGAATTCCTGACTCTCCTTTGGTAGATATATTCCCAAATATTTTATACTATCGACTGTTATTTTGAATGGAATTTCTCTTTGTATCTCTTGCTGTTGGATTGTGTTGGTAATGTATAAAAATGCTGAGGATTCTTTTCTGTTTTTTTCTCCCATTTGAGCTCTTCTATTACCTGAGATCAAATCTTATTTTTTTTGGAAGCTTTGAATTTAGGAGCTTTGACTTTGCTCTCTTCATCTGAGTCTGTGTTTTTATCTTCCTTGTCACCATATTTACTTCCTACTGTCAGAATCTTTTTCTGTTGTTTGCTCATTTCTCAAGCCTATTACTCAGCTTGTAACTCTTTGTTAAATTAGGGTTCTGTTTCCAGGATGGAGGACGCAATGTCCTAACCTTTGGGGGTTTGGTGTGGCTGTTTTTCAGAAATCCTTCCAGGGACCTGTAAGTTTTCAGTTCTTTCAAGGTGGTATGATCCAAGAAAAGTGTGCTTACCACTGTCCTGGCCTGTGCTTTGGTCTGTGAGTGACCACAAGCACTCTTTCTGACTTGGGCTGTGAGAAGGGTCCTTGCTCTACTGTGACTGTAAGTTCTCGTGGGCTGATGCTCCTCCTGGCCCTGGGACTGTGAGCAGGACTGCATCCTTGAGCTGAGGATGGGAAGCCAGAGTCCTATCTCAGTGCTGGCAAAGAGACCCTCTGTAATCATCTTCTGAAACGCTGTATTTGAGCTCAGACTTCTGGAAGTGGATGCTGTGGAGTAACTTTGTTCCAAGCCAGCTCCTAGTTTGCTGCAGCTCCCGTTTCACCTTAGTTTGACAGACCTTTGCTATCAACCTTCCAAGTCTCCTTTAGAGACTTGTCTTTAGAGACATCATCTAAAGGTATTTGGAAGAATTTGGGGGAGAGCTCGGGGGAATATCTGCTTTTATTTTGTCATCCTGGCTCCATCCTCCATTCAGTTTTTATTTTTTAAAATTTTTTTTCTCCATTTCTTCTGTTTGTACTTAATGGGATCCTTCTGTTTTCTCTAGTACATAAGAGTTCATTTTATAAGCCACCTTTATGTAATCAGAATGTTCATTGTCTCCCTCACTCCAGATATCTTGTCCACGTCTGCAGCTGAAAGACAAGGAGGACGTCTATCTCAGCGTTTGTGTTTTTGGCCAGTACAAAAAGACACAATGTGTCCCTCCTGTCTTTCCACTGGTCTTCAACGCTAGAATGGTGTTTGAGAAGGTACGCTTCCTTGTGATTTCAGTCCTGTGTGTTCTGTAAAAGCCGTGTTTTTGTGGCACGGGCAAGGCAGGTATAAAGTGTGGAGGATAGGGATTTGACTTCATTAGGAAAATATGAAAAGAGCCTTACCGTTTACCAGGAAAACTACCAGTCTAGTTTTACTTCTGTGATTTGACTTAATTCAGAATCAATTCCCATGTGCCCCAGAAAGTCACATTTTCTGGCACTTTTTCTATTCTGTCTGGTCTGGTGACCTGACTTGTTCCTAATTGCCAGACAACATTCTGTGAAGCTCAACATCAGCTGCTGCATTCCTGCTCATTCTTTCCATCTACCACCCTGAGACCTACAGCAACTAATATTTACCAAAAAAACAGGTATCTTTGACAACAACCAGGGGAAAAAGAGACAAAAAGTAACAATGGAGACAAGATATGAGAGTCTTTTGGAAGATACAGGAAGGACTTTGTGAGGCTGAAGGAAAAGAAAAGCAGATTCTTATGCTATTCCTTGTGTCCCCAATAGCACAAGCCTAGCTCACAGCCCTTGCTGCAGACTGATGGAGACCTCTCTATGCCCCTTTTCTTACCAGGTGTTTCCTGAAGCCATAGATCCGGGAGATGTAGTAGCACAACTCGAATGTAAGTTTCTTTTTATTTTTTTAATTCATTGTTTCTATCTACTGATTCTTGGTTACTTAGGCAAGGATTTTTAACCTCTTGTGTTAAACTATTAATTCTCTTTCCAATTCTTTCTTCCATAACTCATTTCTTTTCATTTTCCCCATAAAAACTCTCATTTCATTTATAAAGCCATTTTAAAGTCTTTTAAAAAGTTTTGCTTAATTTCTTCTAGGAATCCTAGTTGAACCTTGTGTTTAAGCTGTATTTCTCTTTGATATTTTGTTTGTTAATGCTTTGTAATCAGATGTTTTTGGAACTTTTGTATTGATGAGTCAATGGTTTGCACAGTCTTGAGAGGGATGGAGAGACTTCACTGGCTTGAGCTTCCTCCCTAAACTGGAGGTTTGGAAGGAGCCAGCCAATCCAAGGAAGACGGGCTCTTTCCAGGCTTGCTTATCACTTATCCAGGCTTGTTCTCTTGTAGAATCCTTTTGTAATTTCATTAGATTATTCCCCCCCATAGGTTTCCTGACTGTGAGATCATGTGTATCTTTCATGAGACCTAAGGTTCCTTGAGGATTTATAAATTCCCACAATCAGATACAATTCCCCTTGACCTTTTAAAAAAAATTGAGGATTCTGGGAAGTTGGCAGAGTAGGTTGGTAAATTTCAATATCCTCAGATTACCCACAAACAGAACAAATTAGTGTCTCAGGGTGAACAAAGATTGGTGAAAAAAGACTGGCAGAATAGGGGTCCTCCTTATACACCAAGTAGATCTAAAGAAAGATCCCAGGCCTGGGATTAATCCATATGAACTACAAACCCCTCCAGAATAAGCTGCAGAAATAGCAAGTGGGGATCCCCTGAGGCTAGCTGTGTTTGGCTGGAGCCTCAGAAGGAACCAGAAACTTTCACCTCTTGGACTGTGTATAGAGTTGGGGATCAGAATCCAGGAAGACTGAGTGAATTGTGGCTGATTAGAATCACCAGGCCCAGCTGTGCCCTGGTGAGAAGGAACCAGCACCTTGTGAATACAGAAGCAGGCACTTACAGGAACAGGGAGCTCTTGGTTTGGGGTTCCAAGTCAGAGGGGAGAGCTGAAGGGAAGCCAGAGACACCATCCCTTCACATGACATTTAGAGGTGCTTACATTAATACCCCTTGTTTAAAAAAAATGAACCAGCAAAGAAGAATCAAACTATAGAAACTTACTACGGGAACAGAGAACACCGGAGTTCATATTCAGAGGAGGACACTGAAGTTAAAAAAGCTTCTACCTCAAAGAGTAATGTAAAATGGCTCCCTACCCAGAGAAAATTTATAGAAGAGCTCAAAAAAGAATTCAAAAGTCAAACGAGAGACATTGAGAAAAAAAACTAAAAAAAGTCCAAGAAAAACAAGAAGATTATGAAAAAATGTTAATCAACTAGAAAAGGAGATTAAGAATCTGAAAGATAAAATCACTCTTTGAAAACTGGCATTGGTCAAAGGAAAACCAGTGAAGTTATGAAAGATTAAGAAATAACAAAACATTATAAAAATGAGAAAACACAACAGAATGTGAAACATAAGAAAAGTGACAGATCTGGAGAACAGATCAAGAAGAGAAAATAAAAGAATAATTGGACTATCTGAAATCTATGAGCAAAAAAAAGAATCTGACACAACAATGCAAGAAGTAATCCTAGAAAATTATTCTGGAGTGATAGAATATTAGGGGAAAGCAGAAATAGAAAAAGTTCACCCATCACCACCTTTGTGGAAAACATGTGGGAATAGTATTGCCAAATTTCAAAACCTCTAAATCAAAGAGAAAATTTTGCAAAAACCAAACAAATAAACAAAAAAAAATTCAAATATGCTGGAGCTACAATTAGAATTGTACAAGATTTATCAGCAACAACAATAGAAGACTGAAGGTCCTGAAATCATATCTACTGACAATCAAAAAAACTAGTCCTGCTATCAAAAATATCACATCCAACAAAATTACCTATAATATTGAACCTGAAAAAATGGACATTCAGTAAATTTGCAGATTTTTAGAACTTTCTGTCAACCAAACCCAAACTTAATAGAAAATTGAACCTACAAGAGTCAGTATCAAAGATCAATTTCAAGGTTAACATGGACAATTTTTTTTTTATTTTTTTATATGGAAAATGTATACCATATGTTTAAGATTGACATCAACAATAAGGTAGCTGAAAAGAATGTTTGGGGCAGAGGTAAGGTAAAAATAGAATTAATGTTATACAAATGAGGGACAGAAGAATAGACACAAAGGAAGGGGAAGAGGACTTGTTCTGAAAATTTACATCAGAAATGGGTTTATTTTTTATTTATTTTTATTTTTTTATTTAAATTTTTAAAAAAATTTATAATTATAATTTTTATGATAGTATATATACATGAGTAATTTTTAATATAACATTATCCCTTATATTCATTTTTCCAAATTTTCCCTTCCCTCCCTCTACTCCCTCCTCTAGATGACAGGCAATCCCATACATTTTACATGTGTTACAGTATAACCTAGATATAATATATGTGTGTAAATCCCATTTTCTTGTTGCACATTAAGAATTGGATTCCGAAGATATAAGTAACCTGGGTAGATAGATAGTAGTGCTAACAATTTTCATTCATTTCCCAGTATTCCTTCTCTGGGTGTAGTTGTTTCTGTCCATCATTGATCAACTGAAAGTGAGTTGGATCTTCTTTATGTTGAAGATTTCCACTTCCATCAGAATACATCCTCATACAGTGTTGTTGTTGAAGTGTACAGCGATCTTCTAGTTCTGTTCATTTCACTCAGCATCAGTTCATGCAAGTCTCTCCAAACCTCTCTGAATTCCTCCTGCTGGTCATTTCTTACAGAGCAATAATATTCCATAACCTTCATATACCATAATTTACCCAACCATTCTCCAATTGATGGACATCCATTCATCTTCCAGTTTCTAGCCACTATGAAAAGGGCTGCCACAAACATTTTGGCACATATAGATCTCTTTCCGCTCTTTAGTATTTCTTTGGGATATAAGCCCAGTAGTAGCACTGCTGGATCAAAGGGTATGCACAGTTTGATAACTTTTTGGGCATAATTCCAGATTGCTCTTCAGAATGGCCGGATTCTTTCACAGCTCCACCAACAATGTATTAGTGTCCCGGTTTTCCCACATCCCCTCCAACATTCATCATTATTTGTTGCTGTCATCTTAGCCAATCTGACAGGTGTATAGTAGTATCTCAGAGTTGTCTTAATTTGCATCAGAAATGGGTTTAAATAGGCAACACTGCATATATACCATGAAGGAATTAGCACCTCCAAAATCCATAAAGAAGTAAGTAGGGAGGGATGGGTGGATAGAGAAGCAAAAGATGTGGGAAGAAGACAATGGAGGGATCTATGGGTAGGGGAAGCTTAAGTAATAATAGCAAGGCAAGTTAGGAGCAGAATTAAGTTAGCAGAGATAGGAAAGATATGTGTATATGCATGTATGTATGTGAGAGGAGTGGGGGCGTGTGTGTGTGTGTGTGTGTGTGTGTGTGTGTGTATGTGTGTGTTCTTTTTAAACTGTAGCCTGCTTTGGGGAGGTAGGAAAGATGGTGGGTAAAAAAAATAAAGTTAAAAAGATGCACAACAGAAAACAAAAGAACAATTTACAAGGAAGTAAAAGATGTGCACTCACGAATATAATCAATTCTACATATATATGTATACTTTCTTGAACTGGTAATTCATTGTTATATATTTCGAATCATCCCTGATGCTCTGTTGGGCACATGACAATGTTCTCTTTTGTTTTGTATTCCTTTTTTGTTTTTCTTTTTTTCTGATTGTTTTTTTTAAATAAACTAAATTTTTAAAAATAAAAATAATTGTCATTCCTTTTGTCTTTTACATCTATTGACTCCCCCTTTTGACACAGAAAAGCAGTTATGCAAAGATATCACTAGTGTGATACTCTGTCTGGCAGTTTCTGCCCTCTCTATTGGAAGGGATGAGATGTTTCCCTGTTCCTTTCCTGGAACTTCCTTAGCCATTCCATACTTGGATTCTGGCTTCCTTTAATCATCTTTTACAAAGTTATAGCTACCCTGCCCGTTCTTCTGTTGGCTTTCTCTGAATCAGTTCATAGAAATCTTCTCACCCTTCTCTGAATTTCTCAGATATTTGGAGCATCAAGTATGAGGAAGGGTAGGTTGGCCAGGGACCTCCTGGGTATGTGGAGACGTACTTTTGCCTTTCAGCCTGATGATAATGACTCAAATCTACTGAGAAAATGACTTAGGACCAACCTAGCTTTGTTCTCATGACACGTTTTCTCTCATTGCAGATGACACAGCGGTGTTTGAGTTGATACAGCTTGTTCTGCCAGGTATGAAAATGCTTCTACTCCTAAGACACTATGGGGTGTATATGGGGAGCCAGTTCACCATGAAGTGACCTTCTTCATCTGCTCTCCCCAGGCCTACCTCCATCCTTAGCCTCATACAGTCATTAGGTTCCATTTGCCTAGTTCTAGTTTTTAATGTATGATTTTTAATAATAATTTTGTATAGGGCTGAGTAGACCCAGAAGATGCTTGGTTGAGGTGATAGGGAACACTTTGATGAATAGGGATTATTTTAAATGTGATGTAAACTTACTTTATCTTGGACTGTTATAACCACCAAATTCAAGGATCCATTTTTGTGAAGTTGCTAAAAATTCAGCTTCCTGTTCATCCTTGCCAGTACATTCTTTCCCTATTCCTAACCTTTTCCCCACTTTAAACAAAAGATACTCTTTGTAAAAAGGGTGACTTGAATTAACTATTCACAGTAGTCACAATTAATATATTTCGCTGTAGTGTAGAAACCATTAAAACTATTTCTGCATCTGGATGTTTGTGCAGAGAACAGGAAACACTGCTTCATGCTTTATTGAAAAATGAACCATTGGCAGAAGTTGTGGGATGGGGAGGTCTTTGTGGGTTTAAGATTAGGTGGTCATCCCTTACCTAGCCTGGAAGCACTGCAGCTTCTCGTGGTCCCAATCCAGATGCTGACTGTGCAGATGCTTAAATTTGCTCCACTTTTCTGACCTGCCTAATTCAGCCTCAGGCAGTCTGGGGTTTTACCATCTGAGGGCTGTACTTAGTGCTGACACTCAATCAGCTTAAGCCCACTGAAGCTTAGAAATGCATCCAGCCTTCCCCCTTAGCCCAAATTCCAGGTGTGCACCCATAATCTCCAGGGGTTTTTGTTCATGGTTCTATGTGTCATGTAAAACTGAAATTGTATTAAAAAAACATTCTTTTATGACTTTGGTGATTGTTTTTTGAATGTGTGAAAATATCTCCACTTTAGAGATAGGAAAGCAGGCCATAGTTGTTGATTTCATTGGCATAGGTTTTCCATAAACTGACTCAGTTTGTCATCCCCTTCACACATTAGTAGATAGTTTCTTCTTTAACTATGGCTGAAAAAATGGATTCCCTCCTGACCAGACTTTGGTGATGAATCTCATAACATTTCTCAGCCTGTCCCCCAGTGACAGGATTGTGGCTAGTCACCACGTCTCATGTCCTTGAGGCCTTTCTGTTCTTTTGGCACTTTGAGATCTCAGGGCTATTTCTGTGCCCTGAGGAGGCTAAGATGGGCTGGAGGGGAGGCACTGAGGAGAAGGGATTAGAATGCAGGGACAAAACAGAAATGGAGGCAAACATTTGTTGGGTATCTCTTGCCTTCTGTCCCATATTTACTTTTAAGATTGAAAAATGATACCTATCCCCTTTCAGGACTTTCCTACTTAAGAAGTTAACTTCTTAGGAACTTCAGAACTTGTTCAGTATGCAGCCTGGGACAGTGGTCTTCAGTGGGAATACAGTGGGAATCTGGCAGGACAGTTGGTAAAAGATGCCATTGTTTAGGGATACCAGAGTCTGTATTGATGTTTTGATCTGTTTTCAGTCCTAAAATCTGTTCCTTGCAGTGGGTGAGACACTCTCCATATATGAGGAAAACACGAGAGACTTCATGTTTCCTGGTCCAAAGCAAATGTCTGGACACCATGATTCAAACCGCCAAGTGATGATGCAAAGGATTTCTGGCATCAGGGTAAGTGCCCAAACCGGGAGGCCCAGGTGTGATGCAACCGTGGAGACCTAGAAGTCTGGAGTCAAACCTAGGGATGGCAAAGCATAGCCAAGATGGGCCTTTGAGATGCCATTTTATAGATGAGGAGACTGAGGGAAACAAAGGCTGAGCCACTTGTCCAGTGGTGCCCCAGATAAAGAAGTGTCTGAGGCCAGATTTGAACCAAGTTCCTCCTGACTCCAGGCCCAGTGCACTGTCTGCGGCACGGCTAGCTACCCCTAAAGATAAAGGCCTGAGCTTGCCTTGTGCTTGATTGAAGTGGAGGGAAGGAGAAAAGCTTGGACTCTAAGACTTTAAGCAAGCAGGAGGCCCAGGGATTTTAAAGGTTGAGGTCAGGTATTGGGATGGAGAGAAAACTGCAGGTGGGGCGATCCTTGAGAAAAGGGAGAAGGGCCAGGACAGAACTGCTGCCAGAACCTGGGTGGGGCAATAGGCCTGGCTAGGGAGAAGCAGCCACTTAGCAGAGGGTGCCATGGACCTCTCCAGGGCTCAGGGAGGAGAGAGGACAGCATGGATTCCAGACCTCCAGGGCAGGAATCCAGGAGCACCTGAGTAAAGGAGGAGTAGGAGGGGAAGGGGACTTCTAGGAAGGGGAGCACAGGGAGGGCACCCCGGAAGGGCAGGCAGAGCTAGCTGGGTTTGGATGTGAAAGAAGGGGTTCTGAAGTGGAAGGGGAGAGCGCTTACTCTGGCAGTTCCGGACCAGTTTCATGGGCAGAGGAAGAAGAGTTGGGGATTGATTGGCTCAGGGAGAAGGGGGTTCCTTTTGTTTGTGGCTCCTTCTCTCTGTCAGAAGGTAAAGGATCAGTGAAGAATGGTAGTTGTCCTCAGTGTTGCTTTTTAAAAGTGAGGGTCCTGGTGCCTGCAGCCATAGGGTCCTAGAGAGGGTCCAGGTGCCTGGAAGAAAGGACCCGATGTCAGCAACTGATGGGTGAGAGAGACTTTTGCTGTGGCTTCCACTCATTTTGGGGTAAGCCTTTCCCTGATTCTTTCAAAGTCTATGTATTAGATATTGGACTATTGTCTCATTAATATTTCCTGTTAGAATAAGGATCTAGAAGAAGGACATTTGACTGTCATGTAGATAGGTGAGAAGACAAAGTCTAGACCTGAGGACATTCCTCTGTGATATTCTTGAATTTGAAGATCTCCTTGATTATGGGAGGTGCATGCTGGTCCCCAATGAAACAGGGTGTACCACAAGAGCTTGTTCCTGGTGTTATACATCAGCATGAGGGCCCCATGTGTTTATATTCTTCTGGAATACCTGGATCGCAGTGAAAAGTGCCCAGAGCAGGGAGGATTTCACTACTGTAGGCCCGCCTTCTCCGCCCCTGTCTTCATGAAAGCTCAGTCTTTGGGGAGATGCCTGTCACCAGAGGATCAGCCTTCAGGAGAGATGTGTTTGCCCTAGTGCCCAGCACTGAAGGCATCAGAATGGAAGCTGTGGGCTCCAGCCTGCTAGGGAGGTGGGGTTCTCACAATGGTGTAGAAGGCTTGTATCTCTGGTTGTATTGGGCCAGTGGGCAAAGACTGTTGGTTGTGCTCATGGCTCTGTGTGGTCAGCAGGCCTCTTAAGTTTCCTTCTGAACAACTGTAGGGGACATGAAGGACTTCTGTAAGGAGCCTTGCTAAGGTTTTGAATAATTTGCATTTTTAAAGTAAAAAAATCATACCAGCAGATAGGCTCATGGTAGACATGAACATGCTGAAGCACATTAAGAGCAAGCACCGGAGGAGGAGACAGGGAGGTGGGCTAGAAAAGTGAAGGTAAAGTTGGTGCTCTCAGAAGAGTGAGGGCAAGAGTAGCCAGCTCGGGAGGCCACTGGTTTCTCACTGCCATTGCTCATTGGAGGAGCAGCTGACACAAGTGGGTCATTGGACAGAGAGTGCTTCTATCCTTGAGGCGACTGTATTTTGCTGTTACTCACCTGTCTGTAACAAAAAGCACTGATTCTACCTCCTCTGCATCCCTCCCCTCCCGATATAGCCTCCTCCAGGTCTCACTGCCTCTTAACAGTCTTATGCTGGAGGGATTGCAGAGGCAGTAAGACCTGGAGGAGACCAGAGCTAACCCTAGAGAATCCCCCCTGATTCCTGGGAGGGGATTACCTCTAAGGCCTCACTGAGGTAAGATGGCCTTGCTCCAGAATGGAGTTGGGGGGTGTCCAATGCTCAATCAGATAACCCAGGCAGGGAGCCAAAGGCAAGCCTGCGGTTCTGTTCCTTTGAACCAGTAGAACCTTCTATTCCACTCACAGTGTTTTTGTCCAGCAGTCAACAGAGTTCCAACCAGGGGCATTTCCATAATTGTGTTGTCTAGAACTGTTCCCAGGTCAGGAACTTGCAGAGTTCTGACCAAGAAAGCAATGATCGAGTTTCATGCTAGATCAGACAGCTTTGGCAAACTAAAAGCTTACAAGTGCCCAGCCTGAGTCTTTAGGAGATCTTTAAAGGAGAAAAGCACTCAGTACCCAGAGACAGCCGAAGCATGACCCAATAGGGCAAAAACAAGAAAAAGCACAGTACGGACAATCCCTGTAGAAGTGTGTAAGATATGAAGTCAGGAAGTAAAGTTTGGTAGGGCAGGCAAAACAAAACAAAACAAAACAAAAACAAAACAAAACCTTGAACCAACAAGAATCTACGATAAAGGATTATTATGGTGACAGGGACACTACAGATACAAATCCAAAAAAAAAAAAAAAAATAGAATGACATCAAAGGAAATCATAGATAGAACCCAACTTTAATTAAAACTCCTGGAAAACATGAAGCTAGAGTATAAAAAAAGGTTTTAAAATTATTTTAGAAATTAGGTGAGAATCATTGAGGAAAGAATTAGAAAAAGAATTTGAACTGTGGAGAAAGACTTAGAGAATTAAGAATTAGAGAATTAATTAACACCTAGCACAAGGTGTTATATATTCACCCAAGGTATAAAGCATCACCCAAACTACAGACCTCTTGAAAATTAAAGGCAAAAACAGAAATGAATGATTCCATGAAACAAGAATCTTCATTTATTTATTTATTTATTTTACGGTTTCTATTTAAAATTAATTTTATAATTATAATTTTTTTTGACAGTACATATGCACGGGTAATTTTTTACAACATTATCCCTTGTATGTACTTCTGTTCTGAATTTTCCCCTCCTTCCCTCCATCCTCTCCCCTAGAAGGCAGGCATTCCCATACATATTAAATATGTTATAGTATATCCTAGATACAATATATGTGTGCAGAACCGAATTTCTTGTTGCACAAAAAGAATTGGATTCAGAAGGTAAAAATAATCTGGGAAGAAAGATAAAATGCAGTTTACACTCATTTCCCAGTGAAACAAGAATTTTTAAAAGAAAATCTAAGGCCTGAAAAAATAAGAACATTTAAGATATTTCATATCACTAGAAACTCACTTGGAAAACAGAACAAGAAGAGAGAGAATTTGAAAGCCATGACCAAAAGAACCAAGAAATCACAAAAGAAAACCGCCTACATCTTTTAATGCCAAAGGGTAGAGTGAAAGTGTTGGTTGTGTCTTAAAATAACAACCCTTCCAAATACCAGGACTCTCATAGACCATCACAGTTATTCAGTAAGTCAGCAAGCATTTCTTAAATTCCAGCTAAGTGCTAGGTTTGAGCTAGGGTTTCAATGAAAAGAAAAGACAGTCCTGCTCTTGTGGAACTAACTATACTGAGGAAAGCAACAGGCAAACAAACTACACTAATGCAGGAAAAATTGGGGACATTTAAAATCCTGAGTTTTCAGGTCAAGGGGAAAAAAGATGTTGTAAGTAGTCAGAAAGTTCCAGTACTGAAGGACATCCCATAAGATCTGTCTGGTATTTAACACTCTTGAAGAGAAAAGGACTTGGAGCATGGTACACGAAAAGGCCTTAGAACCAAGATAAATTGCCCAGCAAAACTGAATATAATCCTACAGAGGAATAAAGCAAACTTTTAAGGAAATAGAAAGCTTCCAAGCATTTCTAAGGAAAAGGCTAGAGCTGAGTCAAAATTCTGAACTTTAAATATAGAAGATAAGAGAAACAAAAGTAAATATGAGGGGCAGCTAGGTGGCGCAATGGATAGAGCACCAGCCCTGAAGTCAGGAGGCCCCGAGTTCAAATGTGGTCTCAGACACTTAACACTTCCTAACTGTGTGACCCTGGGTAAGTCATTTAACCCCAGCCTCAAAAAATAAAAACAAAAACAAAAACAAAACAAAACAAAACAAAAAAAAAACAAAGGTAAATACGAGTGAACAGTCATTAGAAATTGAACAATAAAGTAGTATTTACTTTTAATCAGAGGAGACTAAAATCCCTTAAGAACTCTAATGTCAAGGATCATATATGAAATCAATGAAAAATAATGAGATGGGTTTGTTATGTTATGATGACCTTAGAAGAAAGGAAAAGGAATACACTGGGGGAGAGAAGAAAAGGGAGAGAAGGAGTAGAGGAAATGTTCTCACCTTTGTGGTCCTGGTATATAAATTGAAGAGAACAAACAAGGAAAAAGGAATTATGGGAAACAGGCAATATTTAAACCACAGTTTCATCTGAACTCATCAAAGAAGGAGATTGTAGTTGGTTGCACAGGAAGTAAGATGGAAGTAAAGGAATATATTTCTTCAGCAGGGAAAGAAGATGGAAAAAAAGAATGAGGGAAGGAATATAAGGGAAGAGAGATTGAGGAAGGAATTAATAAGTAAAACAAATGTTAATATTGAGAGTGGATTTTGAAGAAGAATATAAAAAAATAAAGCATAAATAGCTATTTTAGGGGAGGGAAAGAGAAAAGGGAAGGAAAATAGAAGCAGGTTGAATTAAATCTTGAGCACCAATGCTGAGTACACTTTTTTTTTTTTGTTCACCAAGCTCTTTATAAAGAGAAGGTCAGATAACAGAGGGAAAAGTATAAAAAAAAATGGAGTGGAGGAACTTATACAATAAGTAGTCATACCTGTGAATGTGAATGGAATGAATTTACCCATAAAACAGAAGAGAAGAGCAGAATAAAAAGATTCCATAAATAGTGGTGTGTGAATGTAATGGAGTATTATTGTTCTAGAAGAAATGATAACAGTCTGATTTCAGAAAAGCCTGGAAAGACTTATATAAACTGATGCTGAGTAAAGTAAGCAGAACTAGGAGAACATGTATGTAGTAATAACAAGATGATAGACTTAGCTCTTCTCAGCAATATGGTGATGTAGGAAAATTCCAAAAAATTTGGGATGGAAAATGCCATCTGTATCCAGAAAGAGAACTAGGGAGACTGAATGGGAATGAAGCATAGTATTTTCACCTTTTTTGTTTATTTGCTTTTTGTTGTGTTTTTTTCCCCTTTGGTCTGATTTTTCTTGCACAAATAACAGGGAAATTTGTTTAATAGTATTGTACATGTATAATATATATCAGATTGCTTGCTGTAGAGAGGAATAAGGTAAGAGAGGGAGAGAGAAAAAATTTGAAACTCAGAAATCTTAGAAAAATAAATATTGAAAACTATCATTGTATATAGTTGGAAAAATAAAATACTGTTGAGGGGAAAAAGCAGATTCTAGCAGTATGCCATTCAAAAGAAATACACTTGAAGCATAAAGATCCCTTTAGTTAAATAAGAGGCTGAAGCAAAATCTCTTGTGCTTCAATAGATATAAGAAAGCCAAGGAAGGCAATCAACAAGCATTTATTAAGCAATTACTATATACTAATCACTATGGTAAGTGCTAGGAATACAAAAGACCAAAATGATATAATAAAAGCCATAAAATAAATAAAACCATCTCCACTTTTTATATTTTGCTAAATATATATATATATATACAAATATAATTTTAGTATATTTTGTGTACTTTATTTTGTGTATTTTTAAGTGTATACTTATGAATATATTAAAGCAGAGGTTTTTACCTTTTTATGTGTCATAGGATCCTTTAGCAGTTTGGGGAAATCTTTAATTTTCTTCTCAGAATAAATATTTCAAAATTAATAAGATATATAGAATGCAGAGAAAATCAAATGTATTGAAGGAAAATTATTAAAATGTTTAAAAAACACAAATTCCTGGACTTTAGATTAAGAATCTTTGTTCTGATAGGAGAGATACCTTTTAAATAACTGGGTCGTAAAAGAAATATACAGAGAAGCTATTTTGAAAGAGAAAAAAATTTAGCATCTGGGGTTAGCGATAATGATCTTAGATGAGGTAATAGCAAAAATAGACTTGATTAGAAGATAAACAGAGGAACTATATGAAGAAAGGTACAAGAGAAAATGAATTAATATCTATCATAAACATTTATGCAGTGAATATCATTACATCTAACTACTTAAAAGAAAAGTTAAACGATTTATATGAAGAAATAGATAGTAGTACTTTCCTAGTAAGGGATCTTGATAATATCTTTTTTTTTTCCTGAGGCTGGGGTTAAGTGACTTGCCCAGGGTCACACAGCTAGGAAGTGTTAAGTGTCTGAGACCTGATTTGAACTCACGTCCTCCTGAATTCAGGGCTGGTGCTCTATCCACTGCACCACCTAGCTGCCCTGTGATATATCTTTTTAAGATCCTGTTAGAGCTAACTGAAAAATAAGCAAGACAGATATTAAGTGCATGAAATAAAATTTTAGAAAATTTAGGTAGGGCAGAACTTTGACAATTATTACAAGGAAATAAAAAAAGAATACACATACTTCTCAGCTGTGCATGACAGTCTTAATTTTTTTTCCTGGTTGGCTTTGTCTGTGATTGTTTTTTTTTTTTTATTAATAGCTTTTTTATTTTCAAAATAAAGATAAGTAAGAAGTAAAGATAGTTTTCAGCATTCACCCTTGCAAAACCTGGAGTCCAAATTTTTTCCCTCCCTTCTCCTCCCTTCCATAAGCAGCAAGTGATCTAATATATGTTAAACATGTGCAATACTTATATATATATATATATATTTTTCACATTTATCATGCTGCCCAAGAAAAATCAGATCAAAAAAAATGAGAGAAAAAAAACAAACTGATAAAAAAGGTGAAAATATTATATTGTGATCCATATTCAGTCCTAATAGCTCTCTCTCTGGATGCATATGGCTCTCTCTATCACAAGCCTATTGAAATTAGCCTGAATCACCTCAAAGAGCCACATCCATCACAGTTAATCACTGCATAATCTTTTTGCTATGTGTAATGTTCCCCTTGGTTCTGCTCACTTCACTCAGCATCAGTTCATGTAGGTTTCTCCAGGCCTCTCTGAAATCATCCTACTGGTTGTTTCTTACAGAACAATAATATTCCATAACATTCATATCCCATAACTGATTCAGCCATTCCCCAAACTGATGGGCAGTTTTATTTTTTAATAAAACGAGCTAATTTTATTTTTTAAAAAAGATAAAGGAAAAGAAGTTCTACCAAATTTCTTCTTTAATAGAAAAATAATATTTAAACAGAAAAAGATGACTTAGAAGTTAATATCTAATGAACCTTAATGTGAAGTGTTTTAAAAAATATTAGGAAAAAGATTAGAGAAACACAATTAACAAAGATTAAATACTATAACCAAATTAAATTTGTACTAAGGATATAGTCTTCATTGCATATTAGGAAAATTATTAACATAGTAGACTGTGGCGACTGCTTTAGCACCCTGGATACCTTAGAATCAACCAGAGTCAGGATAAGCAAAAGTCTTTATTCTAGGTCTTTAGCCGTAGAAGTGAAGAGACTAGATGCGAAGGATTTCTGTGACCTCACCACCTTGTCTCTCACAGAAGTGACCCTGGCTAGTCTCCCTGCACCTCCTAGTCCCTCCCACAATTCTCTGTATTCACCAAATGATGGGGCTAGCACAGGATAGTGGGAAGGGCCATTTTCCAAGCATATTCTTATAGGCTTGTCAACATGTCCAATCAGTATTTAGCCTCAAGTCCAATTGTCCAATCAGTAATTAGCCTCAAGTGTTCCATTGTCCCACCTCAGTGCATTGACTCGAGTTTCAGCCCTTTACAGTAGACTGTATTAATAACAAATCATACATTTATATCATTGTTTTAGAAACAGCTTTTTGATAAGATTCAATATATCCATTTCTTTTTTTTTAAAAAATAGAAGACATTGGAAGACAAAGTGAATCTTTCCTTAGTAAGTAGTATCCAGCTAAAACTAATTGCTAGCATATGTAAAAAGGATAAACTAAAGACCTTTCCAATAAGTTTAGTGATAAAACAAGAATGTCCATTGTCACAATGATTGTTTAACATAGTGCTTGAAATGCTAGCTATAGGTATAAGATGAGGAAAATGAAATTGAGGGAGTAAGCACAATCAAAAAGGAAACAAAATTATCAATTTTTATAGATGACATAATGGTTTTCATAGAAAATCTTAATGATCTAACTAAAAACAAAACAAACAAACAAACAAAACTAATGGAAACAATAGCAAAGAGAAGGGAAAAGAATATACATACATATATATGTATATATATATATATATATATGTATATATATATATATATAGTGCTTACTGTGTGCCAGGTGCTGTGATATTAATTTTTTTGCAAACACTGTCTCATTTGATTTTCATGACAACCCTTTGAGGTTAGTGCTATTATGATCCCACTCCTGCCGCTTTTTAAAAAATTGAGCAAAGTGAGACAAACAGAGGTTATGTGACTTGCTCAGGATCACACAGTAAGTCTAGAATTCAAGGTTTAGAACGCAGGTTTTTCTGCCTCTATTTAGGTTCAGCACATTGAACTACCTACTGCCTCAGAAAATCTTTTTCATTATATAAAATAAGCCCATGTAAATGACCCGTTTTTGAGATATTGTCAACAAAAGAAATAATATATACTTTATCTTTTCAAAATGCTATGTCATGATTATTATCATCTCTGATGACAGTGAGGTAAGACAAGGGATAGACCCGCTAGGCCTGGAGTGAGGACACTCTCTAAAACATCCCAGCTGTGTGACCCTGGGCAAGTCAGTTAATTCTGTCTGCCTCGGTTTCCTTTAAGAGAATTTTTAAAAACTCTTATCCCAATGTCTAGCACCTTATAGATGTATAATAAATATTCAGGGCCTGGTAGGTAGCAAGTTCAAATCTGGCCTCAGACACTAACTTTGTGACCCATAGGCAAACCCCTTAACCTTGTTCGTCTTACTTCCTTATTTGTAAAATGAGCTGGAGAAAGAACCAGAGATAACTGAAACAATGAAAAATATTTATTTCCTTCTCTCTCTTCCTCCACATGTTTGAGAATCAAAAGAGAGAGCAGGTGTAAGGTGCTTTGCCCTTCTTAAAATCCTACATAATGTTAGTGGCCATTGTTATTATTGTCTGTGTCACAGTTTACTCAGAGGTCCAAATTAAATGTTCATGAAATATAAAATCTAAGTGTCATTGAGCGGGTTGGTTCTGTTCCTCCCTTGCTTTCCCTTTATCTTTGGTGCCCATGGGCACCCACACATACTTTATGTCTCTGACAGACTTCATCTTTGTTTTCCAGCAGAGAGAGCCCCGGCCCTAGCAGAGCTGCATTTAGGGCCTTCCCCGACTCAATGATCCTTCTGTAAAGGGTCTGGGGTCCAGACCCCACAGGGCTGTGGTCCTTCCTCCAGAACTCCTCTCCATGCTCCCTTCCAAGCAACCACAAACCCACCGGTTTTGATGCTGTCCGGTCACCAGACTGCATTCCTTCTTTGCGTTAGCTCCATGTTAAATGCTGGAGAATACAGTCATTAGGCCCAGAAATGAATGAGAATGGGGACAAGTTGTTGTTCGGCTGTCTTGGTCCTGACTCTCCATGACCCCACTGGGATTTTCTTGATCCTGAAGGGTTCAGCCATCCCCTTCTCTGGGCCTCCTAGGGCTGCCGTTCCACCCACTGCACCCCTAGCTGCCTGAAAAGACCCAGGAGAGAGATCGTTTGGGAGATGAGGTCCTCCATCTGCATATTCTCCGCAGGGATGCAGTTAGCAAGCCCATCCCCCCTCCCTGGGTGCGGGCCCTTGTGTGTGTCCTCCTGTGTGACCATAGGGTTCCCCCAAAGAGAGCGAGCCCCATCACATTAGTCTAGATCTAACTTGCCCACTTTTCCTTCCCAAGCCTCTCTATTGTGGGATATTTTCATAGAGCTGCAGTGTAGACAGGCTGCTTTCTATCCTAAAGAGGATGAGGGCTTCTTAGTGGCCATCTCATTCAATTTGTACCCTGAAAAGGAATACTGCCTGCAGGAAGCCACTGTGGCAAGAGCCCAAACTTTCTGAGGTTGTTCAGGGCTCCCTCTCACTGGAGGGGCATGTTAATTTGATCTATTCCGGCCTAGATGTTCAGTTCAGCCTCTCCAGCTTTATCCCCGGAGCCAGACAGAAGAAGGCTAACTTCCCAAAGTCCTTTCCTTAGAATAACCCTTCAGATATTCCAGTCACTCATCAGACATCCTACTTACCACAGGTCCTGAAGTAACAGGGCCTATAACAAAAATGAAAAAAGAAAAAGCACCTGTCCAGGTATTGCCAGGGGAGACAAAATGTGTGTGTATAGTTGTAGACATGACATATGCACAGTAAATACAAGGTCATTTTTGGGGAGAAGGGGGAAAGGATGGACAGGAGGAGAAGCTTCATGTAGCAAGTAGAGTGAGGAGAGAGGGCCTTCCAGGCTTGGGGAAAGTGGCAGACCATTAAGTGATGATTCTCTGGAGTTTTCTCAATAAATTTTCAAGGAAAGATAATTTTATCTCCTCTTGGCCAAAGTTTATGCCTTTAATTTTGTTTTCTTGTCTTGTTATTGGTAACATTTCTAAAACTATGTTAAATATTAATGTATAGAGGAATCATATTTGCTTTAGGCTTATCTTTATTGGAAAATATTATGCTGTTTCTACACTGCAAATAATATTAGCCTCTAGTTTTATATTCTTTTAAATCATATTTTTAAATGGACTTTCTGTACTTATGTTTTGCAAAGTTTTTTTTTAAAGCATAAATAACTTGTAGTTTCTCAAAGGCTTTTTTGGTATCTATTGATATAATTATCTAGTTGAGTTGTTTCTATTTTTAATATAATAAATTATTAATTATTTCCCTAATGTTGAAGCATCCTTAGTATAAATCCAATTTGGTCATAGTGAATTTTTTTTAATTCATTGTTTTTTTCTTTACTAGTAATTTATTTAAAAATTTTACATCAATATTTACATCAATATAGTGTAGTAAATACTTACAATTTTTACATCAATATTACTAATATTGGGCTACAATTTTCTTCTACTCTATATTAGCCTTGGTTTAGATTCTAGAATCATGTTAGTTGTTTATAAAGATCTTAGAATTATTTGTTTCTCATTATTGAGAATAGTTTTTTTAAATTTAGTTACTCTTTAAACCTTTGTTAGAATTTTTGTGTAAATTTATCTTTACTTCCTGTCCTCTTGTTCTTATCTCTTATAATTCCTTTGTGATTCCTCCCCCTGCCAATGGGTTAAGAGTTTCCTCCCCAAACAACTTCCTTTTAGTTGTCAGTTTTCCTTTTCTTTTTATTTCTCTTCCCTTTTCCTTTCCTCACCCAGATGTGTACTTCCTTCCTCCTAATCCCATAGCTTAAGTAATGTTCTTTTGTTTTTCTTTTTTATTATTAAAAAAGAATAGGAAAATGAAAAGCAGAAAAGGAAACTAAAACAAAACAGATCAAAACATTGTCATGTGCCCTGCAGAACATCAAGGAGAATTCAAAATATATAATAATAAATTACATATATCTCCACTTAACCCCCCCTGCACACCCTTATTCCCAAACACATATACATACACCTATATCTACACATTTACATTCACACCCAACTCACAGACACTCACATATACATATTTCTGTATACGCCCAAATAAAGAGAACATGTATACATATCTACATACACACATACACAGACATTTGCCCATATGTAAACATGCATCTAAAACAATATTAGTATGGCTGACATATAATGTCCCTTGAATCCTTAGGTTTTACTTTGTCTAAGATCAGTGATTACTAGCTGAACTTTTTTCCAATAAATTCTTCTCCTGATCCTTCTTGTATTATTTGTATATATCTTGTTCTTTCCTATCCCTGTTAGTTCTTCTGATTTAATGCTGCTCCTTAACTTGCCTTACTATTACTTAATCTACCCCCACCCATGAATCCCTCCCTTGTCTTCTTCCCCCACCTTTTGTTTCCCCCTCCCCCCATTCCTCCCCCTTATTTCTTTATATATTTTGGAGGGTGCTAGACCCTTCATGGTATATATGTAGTGTGGCCTATTTAACCCATTCCCAATGTGAGTTGGTTTTCAAACTTAAGAGCCCTCCTCCACCTTTTAATGTCTCTGTGTCTGTTCTTCCTCTATATTTCACTTGTATGACATAATTACTATTTTACCTTTTCCTAGGAGGTTTTGCTTTTAAAGTCAGATCATACTCAACTCTGCTCCCTGAGATACAAATTTGCTCTTTTTGTGGGGGAAAACTGGGGAGTTTGAAATGTATTGACCTTACTCACCTAGTACAATAATTAATAAATGCATTTCCCTATTCTACTTCTGAGTTATGAACTCAGTCCTGCCCTTGGTATAAAGAAGCTTTGCTTTTCTTGCATCAATACCTGCTGATTTTCTCAGAATGTTTCTTTATTTTTAAAGATGGATAGGAGAAGATTTATTTCACAGAAATTGAATAATTGATCTTGATGAGTACAAATTCTGAGAACTATAAATCTGTTGATTATGTCAACTTTCTTAGTTCAACTTTTGATTCTATTAATTTGAAATAATCTTATTTAATATGCAGATTTTAGCAAAGCTAAAGAGAAGTTCATCAAAACAGTAAAACAGTATTTGAAAGCAACTGACTCAGAGCAGAATAAAATCTACCTGTCTTCAAAAAAAAAACAAACCAATTTGCTGACCTACTTTTCCATCTTCCCAGAATCCTCCCCTCCATTCTTTTGTTTTTCTAAGAAATTTTGATATAATTTATCTTCCTCCCAATTTCTCTCTATTATTTTTTTTTTTTCTTTTTCAGACAGTCTCTTTTTTGACCAGATTAGTATAACAGCCTCTGTTTTTCTGACTAGGTCATTTTGTCCCTCCTTAGATAATCTGGTAGCCCTCTACTTCCTTAAATCACTACTCTTATGCTGGTCTTAGTGCAGATGCCTGATTGGCTTTAGCCCTATTGTACCCACAAATTCTGAACACAAGTGATTAAAACTATCCTTTGCTTCCCTTAGCAGCAGGAAATACAGATCACCCTCTATTTATCCATTCATAGTTTATATACTTTTCACTTACTAAGGGATAAAACTTTGGGATTTCAAATATTAGCTCCTATTTCATTTTTATGTTATTCCATTTGTCTGTATTGCATTGTCCTACTTTCTGTGTGTGTATTCATCCATCTGATGTTCATTATTTATATTCCTTCACTCTTAGAAAAATCAATATGTGATGAAAACCATGCTGTTTTGTGGTAGTCATTTTGTGTTCTGTATCATGAAACCTGGTTTTATCCACTTTTTTCTTATTATAATCATTTATTCTTACCCAAGCCACATTATTTTGTTGTTTTATTACCTTCTTATCACCCTTGGTATTTGTGAACTCTTGTAATCCATAATCTGCTAGTGGAAAAAATTCCTTTGAAATACAAACTTTTCTAGATGATAGTAGTCTCATATTTTGCCCATTTTCATATAATGAAATTAATCATAAGACTCTGATTTCTTACCAAAGTCATATTCTTCCAGCCTGCCATGGAAACCTTATTTAATGGTACCTTTTCATTTTATCTTTTAGGGCAAATCTTTTATACTAATCCTTCCCTCTGCTTAGTTTTCTCCTCTATCTCTTCTTTCTTAATAAACTTTTTCCTATTTTATGCATCTTTCACCCTTTTTACAACCCCTCCTTCTAGTTTCCCCTTCTCCAAAAAAATTTCTATAATTGATGTATTTATGTGGTAGGTGTAATTCATTCTATGAAATATTCAACTCTTCTTTCCTTCATCCATATTTTGAAGAATATCTTTAAATTTTAGGTTCTTTTTTCTTTAAAACCTCTCAATCCTCTTTTCTTGATAGTACTTGAAAATAATAAGATTTCTACTAAATCATTACCTTATAGTTTAGAGCTAGTGGTTTTCTTTTTTTTTAATAGCTTTTTTTCCCCAAATATATACAAAGTAGTTTTCAATATTCACCCTTGTAAAATCTTGTATTCCAAATTTTTCTCCCTCCCTCCCCTTTATTCCCTCCCCCAGACAGCAAGTAATTCAATATATGTTAACATGTGTGATTTTTCTATACATATTTCCACATTTATCATACTGCACAAGAAAAATCAGATCAAAATAGGAAAAAAATGAGAAAGGAAAAAAAAAGCAACCAACAGAAAAAGTGAAAACACTGTGTTGTGATCCACACTGAGTCCACACAGTCCGTTCATTGGGTGCAGATTGCTCTCTCCATCACAAGATCATTGGAACTGGCCTGAATCATTTCACTGTTGAAAAGAGCCATGTCCATTACAGTTGATCGTCATGTAATCTTGTTGTGCACAATGTTTTCTTGGTCTACTTACTTCATTCAGCATCAGTTCATGTAAGTCTCTGCAGGCCTTTCTGAAATCATCCTGTTGATTGTTGATAAAAGAAACTGATTGTTTCTTACAGAACAATAATATTCCATAACATTCATACACCATAACTTATTCAGCCATTTTCCAACTAATGGGCATTCATTCAGTTTCCAGTGTCTTGCCTCTACACAAAGGATTGTCACAAACACTTTTGCACAGGTGGGTCCCTTTCCCACCTTTAAGATTTCTTTGGGATATAAGCCTAGTAGAAATATTGCTGGATCAAAAGGTATGCACAGTTTGATAACTTTTTGAGCATAGTTTAAAATTGCTCTCCAAAATGGCTAGATCTGTTCATACACAGTTCCACTAATAACATATTAATGTCCCAGTTTCCCACATTCCCTCCAACATTTATCTTTTCCTGTCATCTTAGCTAATCTGAGGGGTGTGCAGTAGTACCTCAGAATTGTCTTAATTTGCATTTCTCTGATCAATATTGATTTAGAGCAGTTTTTCATATGACTATAAATAATTTCAATTTCTTCATCTGGAAACTACCTGTTCAAATTCTTTGACCATTTATCAATTGGAGAATAGCTTGTAATCTAATAAATTTGAATTAATTCTCTATATATTTAGAAATGAGGTCTTTATCAGAACCCTTGGATGTAAAAATTTTTCTCTAGCTTACTGATTCTCTTCTAATATTGTCTGCATTGGTTTTGTTTGTACAAAATCTTTTTAATTTAATATAATCAAAATCATTCATTTTGCATTTCATAATGTTCCCTAATTCTTCTCTGGCTACAGATTCCTTCCTTCTCCACAGATCTGAGAGGCCGACTACCTCTTGTTTTCCTAATTTACTTACAGTATCACCCTTTATATCTAAATCAGGAACCCATTTTTACCTTATCTTATTATAGGGCTTTAGATATTGGTCAATGCCTAGTTTCTGCTTTACTGTATCCCAGTTTTCTATCATTTTTTGTCACATAGTGAGTTCTTATCCCAGAAGTTAGGGTCTTTGGGTTTATCAAACATTAAATTACTATAGTCACTGACTATTGTGTCTTGTGAACCTAACTTATTCCACTGATCAACTACTATATTTCTTAATCACTATCAAATAGTTTTGATGACTGCTGCTTTATAACATAGTTTTAGGTCTGGTACAGCTAAACCACCTTTATTTGCATTTTTTCATTAATTCTTTTGAAAATTTTGACCTTTTTTTCTTCCAGATGAACTTTGTTATTGTTTTTTCTAGTTCTGCAAAATGATTTCTTAGCAGTTTGATTAGTATGACACTGAATAAATAGGTTAATTTAGGGTTTACTTTATAGCTTCTCCTATCCATGAGCACTTGATATTCTTCCAATTGTTTAGACCTACCTTTATTTGTGTGGAAAGTGTTATGTAATTGTGTTCATATGTTCATTTGCCAAGACTTTGAATTGGCAGGTAGGCTCCCAAATATTTTATACAGTTAATAAAAATACAGTTATTTTAAATGGAATTTCTCTTTGTGTCTCATGCTGCTGAACTTTGTTGGTAACATATAGAAATGCTGATGATTTATGTGGAATTTTGTACCTGCAACTGTGCTAAAGTTGTTAATTGCTTCTAGTAGTTTTTTAGTTGGTTCTCTAGGATTCTCTAAGTTTACCATATCATCTGCAAAGAGTGATATTTTGATTTCCTCATTTACCTACTCTTAATTCCTTTAATTTCTTTTTTCTTCTCTTATTGCTAAAGCTAACATTTCTAACACAATATTGAATAGTAATAATGATAGTGGGCAACTTTGTTTCACCCTGATCTTATTGGGAATGGTTCTAGTTTATCCCATTACATATGATACTTGCTATTGTTTTTTGATAGATGCTACTGATAATTTTAAGGAAAACTCTCTAGCATTTTTAATAGGAATGTTTTTCCTATGTCTATTGAGATAATCATATGATTTTTGTTTGTTTGTTTATTGACATAGTCAGTTATGCTTATAGTTTTCCTAATACTGAACCCGCCTTGGATTCCTGGTATAAATTCTACTTGGTCATGGTGTATTATCCTGAGGATAACTTGTTATAATCGCTTTGCTAATGTTTTATTTAAGATTTTCATTATTCATTAGGGAATTTGTTCTATCATTTTCTTCTCTGTTTTGACCCTATCTAGTTTACATATCAGCACCATATCTGTGTCATAAAAGGAAATTTAAATGTTTGGTAGAATTTACTTGTAAAATTATCTGGCCCTGGAGATTTCTTCTTAGGGAATTGATTAATAGCTTGTTCAATTTATTTCTCTAAAATGGGACTATTTAAGTAATTTTTTTCCTCTGTTAATCTGGGCAATCTATATTTTTGTAAATATTCACCCATTTCACTTAGATTATCAGATTTATTTGCATATGCTTGGGCAGAATAGCTCCTAATATTGCTCTTATTCCCCTTTATGGGTGGATGGTTCACCCTTTTTATTTTTGATACTAGCAATTTGATTTTCTTTCATTTTTCTAATGAAATTAACTAATGGTTCATCTATTTTTTGTTTTTTCCCCATAAAACATTATTAGTTCAATAGTTTTATTACTTTCAGTTTTATTAATTTTTTCTTTTACTTTCAGAATTTCAAATTTGGTATTTATTTGGAGAGTTTTAATTTGTTCTTTTTCTAGCTTTTATAGTTGAGTGCTCAATTCATTGATCTTCTTTTTCTCTATTTTATTCAAATAAGCATCTAGAAAGATAAAATTTCCCCTAAGAACTGCTTTGGCGACATCCCATAAATTTTGAGATGTTGTCTCATTATTGCCCTTCTAGTAGATGAAATTATTGATTGTTTCTATGATTTGTTCTTTTACCATCTCAAGGAGGGTAAAATCTAATCTAATTAGGATTAGATTTAGTTTCCAATTAATTTTTGGTCTTTTTTTCCCTGGCCCTTTATTACATGTAATTTTTATTGCATCATGATCTGAAAAAGATAGATTTACTATTTCTGCCTTTTTGCATTTGATTTTGAGGTTTTCATGCCTTTTATACCTTTATGTTTTATGGTCAGTTTTTGTGTAGGTTCCAGATACTACTGAGAAAAAAAGTATATTCCTTTCTGTCTTCATTCAATTTTCTCCAAAGATTTATCATACCTCACTTTACTAAAATTCTATTTACCTCCTAAACTTCTTTCTTGTTTATTTTGTGATTTGATTTATCTGGTTCTGATACAGGGATGTTTCAATCCCTCAATAGCATAGTTTTGCTGTCTATTTCTTCTTACTACTCAATTAATTTCTCCTCTAGGAATATGGATGCTCTACTACTTGGTGCATGTATGTTTAGTATTGATATTACTTCATTATCTAAAGTACCCTTTAGCAAGATGTAGTTTCCTTCCTTATCTGTTTTAATTAGATTTATTTTTTGCTTTTGCTTGATATGAGATCAGGATCAATACCCCTGTTTTGTTTTTTTTTAAACTCAGCTGAAACATACTGATTCTGCTCCAGCCTTTTACCTTTACTTTGAATGTATCACTCTGCTTTAAATATGTTTCTTTTTAACAACATATTGTAGGATTCTGGCTTTTAATCCAGAATGCTATCCTCTTCTGTTTTATGGGAGAGTTCATCCCATTCACATTCACAGTTAAAATGACTAACTCTGTATTTCCCACCATCTTATTTTCCCCAAGTTATGCTTTTCTCTCTCCTTTCCCCCTTTCTTTCCTCACCAGTGTTTTCCTTCTGATCACTACCTCTCTCAATCTGCCTTCCTCGTTTACAGCCCCTTTTCTGATCCCTTTCCCTTTTACTTCTATCCTTCCTTCCATTAGCCTCCTCCTTTCCTTTCTCTCTTTACCTCCTACTTCTTTAAAGATAGATACAGGTTTCTATATCAAATTTAAAATGTATGATACTCTCAGTCAAATCCAATGAGATTAAGATTCACACAGTGGTCATCCCCTTTCCTTCTTTTCCTCAACTATAAGAAATCTTTTTTGTCTCTTCATAGGAATGTAATTTACCCCATTTTACCTCCCCTTTCCTCTTCTTCCAGGACATCCTTTTTCCACCTTATTTTTTTTATATCATCACAATAAAGTCGAATTATACCTACATCCTGTAAGTATACCTCTAACAAAGATACAATTCTTAAAATTTAAATTTGTCATCTTCCAATATAGGGATATAAACATTTTAACCTTTATAAAACAGGTTTTTTTCCTTTTTAAAATCTTTTTATGCTTTTCTTGAGTTAAAAATAATTGAAAATCCCCTGTTTCATTGAATGTCCATTTTTCCCCTGAAAGTTAATGCTTTGTTAGGTAGTTGATTTTTGGCTGCCCTCTAGGATATCATATTCCAAGCCCTTTGATCCTTAAAGTGGAAGTTGATAGTTCCTGGGTAATCCTGATTGTGGCTCCTTGATATTTGAATTGTTTCTTTCTGGCTATTTGCCAGATCCTTACTAACAGCAGGCAACCACTTGGATGAAGTTCTACCAAATGAGACCAAGGGGCAATTAGACAGATATGAGAGTCAAAGATGAAGAGAGAATAGTATCAAACAGGAGAATCTCAAAGGCTGCAGAGATCAGGAGAATGAAGACTGGGAAAAAGTCATGAGATTTGGCTGTTGAATTGACTGGCAGATTTGGAGAGAGCAGTTTCAATAGCATGATGAGTTCAGTTTATATTGGAAAGCTTTAAGAAAGTGTTTGCCTTGGGGGGAGAGAAGGCAGAGTGATTGTGACAGAAGCCGTCTGAGTAAGATGAGGAGCAGGGGAGAAGAGGCAGCTCATGGCAAATGGCCTTGATTTCTAAAGTGAACTGGGAGATAAGGTTCTCAACTGAGAGAGTGGGATTGGGGCAGGCATGGGACACTCAAGGCATGAAAAATTTCGTAAAAGCTGCAGTGATGAGTGAGACTGAATCACTTAGGCAAGGTTTAAAACATTTGTCGTGCTGCGCTGGGAGTCCAATTGAGATGATATCTCATAAATTTTTAGTGAACCCAATTGTCATGGCTCTGTAATTTTCTTCAATTTCATTCATCGGTACATGTGTTGGAACAAAGACATAGAGGATGGAAGGGATCTAAGGCTAAAGATTGGTAGGGCAAAGTTGGCAATATGATCAGGGGGGAATGGACTCGAGAGGAGCACAGTGTATTCAACTGATTGGCCAAGGGGCAAAATAAGGAATGGGGAGAGTGGAACCAGTGCAAGGCTAGTAACTTGGGAAAGAATTTAGGGATTAGAGGTCATGGTGTGGAAGAACATGATTTAGGAGTGCAAGAGATAAAATGCCTATTGATTTTGGTCAGATAAGTGAAAGTCAGAGTTCATGAATGCAGAATTGGTGCATTTGTAGATAATACCAAGATCATGGGTGGAATAGAAATTAATTGAAAATGGATGTTGACAATATGGAAAATTAGACTCTCTTCTTAAGGGAATATCATTATGTATGTTGAAGTCCCCCTGGTATGATGGCAGGAGTTGGTGAGAAGAGAAAAACTATGAACCAGATATTGAATTCATTAAAGAAAGAAGCAGAGTGTCTTAGAAGTTGGAAGAGAACAGCTACTGGGATTTTGATTGGGTGATAGATATCATTGGGCGACCCTTAAAGGAGGAGAGGTTCTTGTGTAATAGGAGAGAGGGAAGGCAAATGGGAATGGTGGGAAGGAGCAAGAAGCATCCCTATTTCCTCACCTTGACCAATAAGTTGGGCATGTTAGTGAAAGTGCTGCAGAGGGAGACCCAAGAGTCTGTGACATTGGAGGGAGCCAGGTCTCTCTGAGAGCTAGAAGATGGAGTTAGAAGTGAAAGACTTTCCCCTATGGACCAGACATTCCATAGAGCACAGTGGAAGGGTATGGCTAATTTCGGAGTGGGACCTTGAGAGGGCAGGGGAAGAGGGAAGTGGATATAAGGTTGGGCAGGGGGAAATGAAGAACTGACTTGGTTGATAGCTGGAGGTTCAGAATCTTTGATATGGGGAAGGTCTAACCAGGAGGAAGTTTGCTGCTTCTCGAGGAGTGAGTTCAGGAAGATTTTCATTGTCTGTATGTTGGTCTTAGGGTGGCGTCTTCTCGGAGATTTGTGTAGTTCAGGTGAGGGGATAGATGCTTGAATCTGAAGGAATAGTGTTTCTCCCTTCCCCCAAGGCAAGAGACCAGACTAGAACACGATGGATTGGCTTTTCTCTGACAGGGAGGAATCTGGTGCTTGCAGGAAATGTATTTCTCTTCTTCTGGAGGGAAGCAGGAGAACTGGTGGGATGGACTCACTCCTCTACCCCAGGTAGGCCAGAGCCAGCTATGGTTATGAGCTCTTGGCCAGTGGGTTAATGATGACGATCGAAGGAACTGGGCTTGTTTAAATTGAAGAGGAGATTCAGGAACAATATGGTAGTTGTCTTGAAGTGGTTGAATGTGTAGAAAACCTAAGGTGTGTTCTGCTGAGCCCTGGAAGAACCTTCAGAGGGGCAAAGTGACAGATTTATAACTTAGATGTTTCCCAGAATGTAATGGGCCATGCTGGGGGGTGGGGAAGTCTTCTGGTAGAAGCTGGACAAACACTTCCTGGGAATAAATGGATAATGGATATTCAGCCAGGCTGCACCAGATGGCCCCTATGGTCTCTCCAGCTGAGGAATGGATATCAAGTGTGTGAGCTCAGGAGAGTAGACATCTTCCACAGAACTCCCATGCCTGTGTGGTCCTCTTCCAATAATAACCTGCTGCTTGATGATTTTGTTGGAGAGGAGGGTCCTGGACCTTTGTCCAGATGTTGACAGAAGGGTACAAGAAAAAACCCAGAGGAAATCTGATGTCCTGGCAAAATAAGAAATGTTTTGTTTTTTCTATCCATAACTGGTATTTCTATAAATTGTGTCATTTGATCAGCATTAACCCACAGAATTAGGTAGTGATGGAATTAGTACCCCCTTTTTTTAGACTTGGAAACTGAGACTCAGAGAAGATTAAGTGCCATTGCCACCCAAGTATTGGAGGTGAGATTCCAATCCAGGTTCCCTGGACCCTGAGTCTTTCCTCTGGCTGCTTTGCTCTGGAGCAGTCCCCTCTGAGAGAGAGGCGGGGTTTATGAGAGCTGAGTGTATTGCGGCCTGGGGCAAAATTCCATTCCTGTACATGAATGAAATATTAGTCTGCCCCCTGACCAGTGGCTTTGTGTATGCCCAAGAGAGAGTCAGGCAAAGTCCTAGGACCAGTGTGTGTGAGAGAGGTGCTCTGGGAGGCTTAGAGGAGAAGCTTTAGACGGCTGGAGGTCAGGACATCCTGGAGGGGTCTGCATATGGGATGAGGTGGAAAGATACCTTGGAGTTAAACCTAAGGAGCCAGCCAGAAGTGAGTCTAGAGGAAGAGTGTTAGGATTACTAAGTGAGAACTGAGGTTGTCTGGACAGTGACAAGGTGAGAATTCAGGTTTTCTGGACAATTACAAGGTGAGAACTCAGGTTGACTTGATAGAAGGAGCAAGCCCATTGGCTGAAGTGGTTCTTCCCAGAAGCCCTTGCATTATCCCACGCCCATTCTCTGGGAGGATAAAAAGAGACAGCACTGGGCGCAGAGAGCAGATCGGCCTGGAGAAGGATAAGAGCTGGAGGAGATTCAGAGCCAGGATTCAAGAGGAAGACTCTCTGCATTACATCAGGCCTGACGGGGCTCTCTGCAGGAAGGGAAGTCACTTCTAAGGACAAGAGTTAACAGCAACTGCCTGGAGACAACGGTTCATTACAGGAAGAAGAATCTGTCTGAAAGATTTGAGTAGACACAGCAGATCTCTTCCCAGAGAGCGATCCGGCAGCTTCTAGAGACGACAGCTCGTTACAATTGGCGTCCACACGTGGGGCAAGGACTTTTGCTTAACCTGACAAGAGGAGCTAGACCAGACCTTTGCAGAAGAGACTAGAGAAAGCTGGTCCCAGAGGCAACCATCAACTAAATGTTTAAGTGTGTGTTCAGATTATTCTGTTTGTAGAAGATGCTCTCATGAAGATTGCACGTAGACAAGACAGATATCTCACACAATTTAGAATGTTAGATGAAGAGTGCGTTATCCATGGGAAGGATGTGAGGGATCAGGAACAGTTACCCAGAGGATGTGGTCTCTGAGCTGGGCCTTCCAGGATGGGCAAGATGTTGTCAGACTAAAGTGGGGAGGGGAGCATGGGAGTGCTGAGGTCCCTGCTGTATTGTAGCAAGGGCACCAGACAGTGGCCATCTGGGGCTGCTGTGTCTAAGTCCTCCATCCACCTGAACTTAAATGCCTGAAGTTCTTCAGACTCCCCTGCTTAGCTGGGAAAAAACACTAAAAATGGATGACAGCAGGGAGGATAGAACTGCAAACCCAGACATCTGGTTGTTTTCCAGAAGCTCTGGAATCATCAGAAATCAAGTAGCTAGCAGTGCCATTGCTGTCTTGTTGGCATTTTGACATAGCAAAGTTCTGCCTTTTCCCATTATCTCAAAGACTAAAGCTAACAAAGGGACGGATTTTACATTTAGGCAACATTTTACCATTTTGATGTTTTGATCTTATTGTATAGATCCAGATATTGAGAAACTGCCTCTTCTTTTTTCCACTCCTTAGGGACTTGCTCCAAAGATGGAATTTTCTACCACCTCTGTGATCACAGAATGCCTGATCAGCTCAAGGAAATGTCGGGGCCTCCAGGTAACGGCTCTTAGTTTTAAACGGTTCCATAGCTCCATGCCTCTGCCTGTATGTCTGCTTCTCTGACATTTTGACAGGCCTCCTGGTCCTATTGGTTTGCCCCCTGCCCGTTTCCCACTTCTGGTATGTCTTTGGATAGAGCAGTTGCTGAGGATATCTGACAAAGTGATTAAATTTAATCAAATGTGATTGGAATAAAAGATTGCTACTCAGTGGGAAGTGATGGAAAAAGCTCCCTTCTTAGGAATCAGCTAATGGCTGTCAAGATGAGAGGAGAAGAAAGAAGAAGAGGAGGAGGAAGAGGAAATGGGCTTCTTCTCTTTTGCCATCCTATCTTGGATAGCTAGCAGGTTGTCCAAAAGAAAGACTAGAATTAGGAGAGCCCACTCCTAGACCTTCAAGGTTTGGAAAATGCTTTCAGATGCTTCCCCAGGCAGACTTTTGGGGTTGTGGATTAGAATGGCCCTGGAATCTTATGGGATGACACAGAAAATACCTGCTAAACCTTGAAGGGCGATAATGTCGGCATAGGATTCATGCTCAGCTGACTTGGGCTTGACGTGGGCTGGTGTAGATTATTTGTTTTTCTTTCCTCTGAGGATCTTTTCTGGCCTCCAGTCTAAAGCCTCATTTGACAGTTGAACGAACAGAGCCCTAGAAGAAGAGACTTTGAATTCAGTTCATTTCTCTGGCTGTAATCTGGGCTCCGTGCTAACATCCAGAAATGGGAGAAACAACAATCCCTGTCCCTCTGGAAGCTAACAGTTTAGACTGGGGCCCTTAACTTTTTGTGCCACGGACCCTTTTGGTAGTCTGCTGAAACCCTTGAACCTCTTCTCCAAATGCATATTGGATAATTGAAGAAAATGCTAAGTTTTAGAAAGAGGCTAGTGAAAATAAATTTGGGATTTATTTCCCATCCAAATTTACAAACTCCTTAAAATCTACCACAGTCCCAGTTTAATAATCCCATGTCTAGTGGGAGTGGGATGGGGAGGGATAAGATTTCCAGGAAGCTCAAACAAAAAACATTGAACAGTCATCCTAATGGCTCCCTGGGTCTCTGGGTTCTCCAGTGCTTTGTTAGCAGTCTGACCGAAAGGAAAGGCTGGGCCTGAGTCTCGAGATCATGGGCCCTGACCTTAGGGGGGCTCCTCACTAGGCCAGGCTTCTGAACTTGACAGTTTGAGTGTCTCTGAGCTACTTCATCAAGTCCACCAAGGGCTATGTTCTGCCTCATTTCCACAGTGGTTGGAGGGGAAACTCCAAAGAGGGGAGGGAAGCTCCCCTTTCTGCTCCTCGGGCTTTCTCTGTTGCTCTCCATCGCCATCCCAACGTGACTCCCATTTCCTTTTTCAGGCTCAGGAGAAACCGTCATACCACGCCACCCCCCTTGAAAGAAGCCATGGTCGGATGCAAATCAGAGGATCAACAAGATCATCCAAGAAGAAGTCCAGGTCCCCTGAGAGACACAAGTATTACTCCAACCCACGGAACTACGAGCAGCCCACCATCTCGTCCAAGTCCCACTCCCCATCCCCGTACACCAAGAGGCGAATGTGTGAGCTGTCTGAGGACACCAGGCGGCGGTTGGCTCATCTCAATCTGGGACCCTATGAGTTCAAAAAGGAGACTGACAAACCTCCGTTTGTCATCAGACATGTATGTGCATTCTCTCGGGCCTGTGTCCCCTCGGAGGGCTGCTCCTCAGCCATGTCCCCCCAGTGTTCAGGAATACTTCTGCCCCAAGTCTACCAGCCATCTCCAGGCAAAAGTCATGTCGTCCCTGGCAGGGCTAGTGATGCCGTACGTAGATCCTCCCTGTCCACTCCCTTTCTCCCGACACAGAGGGCGACCTAACCCATCTCTGGACTAATGACCCCAGTGTTCGAAGGGGACTGAAAAAGGGGCCTTGGAAACAAGGTGAATCTAGGTGTGCAGGAGGACCTTGGGGAAGGCGTCTGGAGGAGGAGAGACCTGGGAGCCTAGACCGTACTAGCATTCCCTTTCAGGCCTGCCAATGATGACAGCCTTTCCTGACATCAGACCTAGGCTGGCCTCTTGGGAGCCTCCAGCCCCGGCTTCCTGGTCTAGCCAACAGAACATGTCTCCTGGTCCTCGTGCTTTTTCAGCTTAATGCTTTCAAGCTTTCAACCTGAAGACCGTTAGTTCTCTTGTTCTCCTTTGTCTTCTCTGGGCCAAGTGTCCCCGGGTCCCCTTCCGGAGGAGGCAGGCTTGTGGAGGTGGAACGGAAGCCCTCTTGGACCAGTGCTACCTTGTACCCTAAGTGCCTGTCTTCTTCCGGGTCTCTCCAGGGAGAATTCAGAGTGCCGTCTCTCCTTGCATTCATTGTTTTAGGGGCTTTACTGGGCTGAGTTCTACAAGCTCTGCTCATTTCAAAGTTTACCATAACATGTACATTTGGGCCCATTAGAACTGATCTGGATGTATTCAATTTAGTTCCCCCTCTGTCATCTTCACTCCCTTATCTTCAATCCTTGTCTACTATCTGTTTCCCTGTTAATTGCCTACAATTATTCCTATTAAGAGAAAGAGGGAAGTGTTGTGGGTGTAAATCAGGAAGACTTCCTTTCAAGTCTGTCCTATGATCCTGGGCAGACCACTCACCTCCCCAGTGGCTCTGCTAACTCCCAGGACTTATCTCCCAAAGTTCTGGGGCGGGGGGGAGTGGATGGAGTCCTTGATCCAAGGTTCCCATTGGTTTTCCTTGTGGTGCTGGTGGTTGGGAAAGATGTGAAGTGCAGAAAAGAGAGGTCAGGGTCCGACAGATGGAAAGGTCCAAGAGGCTCCAGGTTGTCTGCGGAGCCCGCCCTCATCTCCGCCCCTGTGAGGTGCTGGCTCCCCAGCTTGAGACGAAACCGTTTGTCTGAAGCACCACCGAGTGTGGCTCCCGCCTTCTGCCACCTTCACATCTGACTTAGGTGCGCTGCTGAAGAAAGCTGGAGAGAATCATGTTAACTGCGACTGACCCTCCCTGGGCTAGGTTACAACTCTTGTATGCTGCTTTCATCGGTTCACTGCCCACTCTGCATGGAGTTTCTCAAACCTCTTCATTCCTTCTGAAACCTCCCATGATTTCTTTGCCCCAGCTCCACCCCCAAGAACTTTGCCTTCTATTTTACTGAAAAAATCGGATCTGTTTGTTCTCCCCTTCGCCTCCCTTCTATCACTCAGACATCTTCCTTTAGCTCATCTCACATGAAGATGTGGCGCTTCTTCTCGCGAGGGCAGCCCCTCTATAGTGAGCCCATGGCACCCCATCTTCTCCAGAAGATGCCTCCTCTGCACCATCTTCACTCCTTGTCTACTGTTTCCCTGTAATTACCTGCAGTTATTCCCATGTCTCTCCCCCTAAGTTCCTCAGTTACATCCGTCCCCATGAGCCGTTGTCCCAGTTTTCTCTTCTTGTGGCGAATCTCCTTGAGAAGGCCATCTACAAGAAGTGTCTCCACTGACTCTTGATAAGATGGTTCCACCCTCACCAGTCCACTAAGACTGCTGGCTCACGTTATGGATGATCTGATTGCCCAGCCCAAAGGCCTTTCTCCTTCTGGGACTTTCGGAAGCCTTCCACACTGCTGGTTGTTCTCTCTGGATTCTTTCCTTCCTGTCTCTCTTCCTGCCTGTCTGGTCATTCAACCTTCTTGGATGGATCTTCATCTAGCTCTTGCCTTCCAATAATGAGTGTCCCCCAGGGCTCTGTCCTGGGCCCTCTTCTTTTCCTCTTCACTGTTTCACATGGGGACTCATTAGCTGCTCTAGAGTCACTTCTCACCTCTCTGCTGATGATTCTCAGATCTATTTATTCTCTCCTGACCTCCAAAATCTCATCTCCAACTTCAGGTGGGACATCTCCAGTTGGGTGTCCCAGAGTCATCTTAAACTCAGCACGTCCAAAATGGAACTGACTCCTCTTCGAAACTTCCCTGTTACTGTCAGGGGCACTGCCATTCTTCCAGTCACTCATTCTCAACTCTTCACTCTCTCAAGACCTTCTCATTATCTCTCGGAAGTGTGTCTGCTGTTTCTCACCACCCAGGGGCAGGCTCTCCACACCTCATGTCTGGATCACTGCAGCCTGCTAATATCTCGCTGCCCTCCCGCCCTGCCCCAGATCCCTCTACCCCAAGTATCCCCCACTCTCAAACCGATTTTCCTTAAGTACAAGTTTGACCATGCCCCCCTCCCCATTCAGTCAATTCCAGCAAATCTCACTGCTGGGAACAAAACCAAAAAATCCTCTGTTTGGGGGCAGCTAGGTGGCGCAGTGGATAGAACACCAGCCCTGAAGACAGGAGGACCTGAGTCCAAATGTGACCTCAGACATTAACAATTCCAGGCTGTTGAACCTGGGCAAGTACCTTAACCCCAATTGCCTCAGCCCCCCCCCCCCAAAAAAAAATCCTCAGTTCTTAAAATCCCTTTATAACCTGCTCTTGCTGCTTTTCCAGTCATCTTATACCTGATTCCTGCCCCTGCTCTCTAGGATTCTGGGATTTAGTGACACCTCCCTGCTTTTCCTCAAACAAGACACTCTATCTCCTGATTGTGGGTATTTTCACTGACCGGCCCCACATCTGTAATTCTCTCTTTGCTCATCTTTGTCCCTTGGCTTTGCTTCAAGTCTCAGCTAAGTTCTGCCTTTCCATCCCACCTTAATCTTAGGACCTTTCCTTGGAAATATATTCAGTTGAATTTGAAAAAATTAGACAGATAGACAGACATATATAGTAAATATGATGGTTGCATGTTGTTTCCTCCATTGTAGTGTGAGTTCTTTGAGAGCAGGACATTGTATTCCCAAGCATTTAGCACAGTATCTGGTATGTAATAGGTGCTTAATAAATGCTTCTAGACTTGGTGGAACTGGCCTTTCCTGGGTCTTTAAGCTGATTCTTAAATCCAAGACTCTCACCTCATGATTGCAAACATGACCTTTATTAGCATATTCAGGAAACTTGATGAGCTTCATGATTTTCTAAACTCAAAAGTTTGGAAGTCCTTTTCACAAGCAAGAAGAATTCATTTAAGAGCTCTTCAGTGCTGCCCCTGGCCCCAGCTCTGCTTTTCCTGGTGAAGTCCAAAGGTACCCCCTTCTTGGTATTGGGGTTGCCTTGGCTGACAGCCCCTTGCAGCTCATCTTTTCCTGATCCTCATGAAGGCAAGTCACTCTTTGCGTAATGTTGGCGCTGTCAAACCCAGAACTCCTTTCCTGGTGCCCTCTTGCTCTGTATCTCTTGGATGGCCATATATATCCGGTTCCAGTAACCATTGACTATTCTTGCACCTCTCTCTTTGTCTCAGCTATTCATCCTCCCTTTGCCTTGTCCTGATAGGGACAAGGGCATCTAGAGCATTATTTTCCCCATTTAAAATGCTAATTCTTGATTCAGGACTTCTCTGATTACACTGGCCCCATCATAAAATTTACTTGGCGGTATTTGGCCGTCTTCCTGACTGGCAGGCATTTTTAAATGTCTTTAACTTTAATGGCTGTCCACAGTTGGACATTTTGTGTCTGGCATTAAATTGCAAATGGAAATCGCACTCCAATCTAACTTTTAATTGGAAGGAACGAAAACACATTTAATTAAAATGGTTGAGTTGGGGAAGATAGTAATCAGAATTATTTTTGGTTAAGTGTTAGTCACCCAAATATTGTTCAGGGACACAGGGCTTCGAAAATGCGTTTGCTTTAATGTTCTCTAATTTTTCACTTTGCTTCTTGACTTGCAATGATTTTAACATAGCTCAACACAGTTTTAAAAATTATTTTTGCCCAATCCATTGCTCTTTCTAGCTCACTTGGACAATAATATAATGACACTCAATTCGTAAAACAAATATTCATCTAAAGATCTCACCTTATATAGCAGTTCACTGTTGACTTTAGATAAGTTAACACATTTGAACCTTTATTAGTCCTTTGAAGAAAATATGGAAGACTTTGCTATACATTTCTTCTTATAATAGTAATAATTCACATTTCCCTAGTGCCTTAAGGCAAACTGAAGGTTTCCTGATGGCCACTCAGTGAGAGAGAGCTACTGTTAGTGGGGATGAGAACGGATATTCATCACTTTAAAGTCTTCTTGTTTAAAGAAAAATAAAGCACGGCAATTAAAATCCATGGTGCTTTGAATACGTTCTCTGTCACATGAACTTCTGTTGAGTGACATGTTGGACCCTCTAGTCTGCTTGGAGCTTCACATTGACCCTGTGCAGTAGATGCGATGGACATTGTGAGTCCCACTTTACAGATGAGAAAACTGGACTTCAGAACATTGAGGTATAGAGGTGCCTCTGAGCTAACGGGTGTCAGAACCCCCAAATTTTCCACCCTGTCCACTCTGCCTGTGGGGGTAGGATCCCATGGTATAAAGGAGCAAACTGAGATCTGGAGAGAAATCCAACCCAGATACCCACAGTTAATAAATGACAGGGTTAGGTGGACTCAGGCTCCTAATTTTAAGACTATGGTCCTTTTTTTTTTTTTTTTTTTTTTTTTTTTTTAAAGCTAATCGCACACTTTTTGTCTCATTTCACTTCAATTCAACAGATAAACATTTAATAGGATCCTAGCATCAATTTTTTCTAGCCCTTCTTTTACAGGGAAAGAAGGTGGGTGACTTTCCCAGGGTCTCCCAGGTGGTCAGAGTCAGAGGTAGTGTCAAAATCTGACCTGTGACCCCAGAATCATTGTTCTTTAGGCCTCCTCAGAGCCTGTTAGGGAGAAGGGCCTTTCCTTTCAGCTTCCAGGCAAGTATGCATCAGGCTTGGGGTTGGGAGCTCCAGTAGCTCCAGTAGCTCCAGCTGTGTTATAGCATGGATGTCTCTCTGATCTGCAAAATGGGGCCATTGGACTCCTGAGTCCCAGATGACTCTGAGGCATGGGCAGTGCTGGTCTGGATGCTTGGCAGAGAGGGAAGCTGCAGCCTGGGTGATCTGGTCAGCTCATTCAGTGCAGAGCAGAGAGTTGTGCCCTGGGACTGTGGAGCCAAGGAGAGTGGCCCCGAGTGACCAGTTCCCCTTCCTTCGCCTTTAGCAGAAGTATCACGAAGCTTAGGCTCTCTGAGGCTTTGCTTCTAGCAAGCCCTGGTCTAACATCCCAGGCAGCTTGGATTTTTATTGCTTTAAGTTCTTTAAACAAGAAGAGAGGCTAAGAGCACCAGAGGGGAGCCTGGCTAGGGATAAGGGACATGGCAGGAAATCATACCCACTGAGTCCCCAAAGTCTTGGGCCACTCTGCCGGCCCTCCACAGGGTAGCCATTGTTGGTTAGACTCAAGCCCTCTTCTGTCCCTTGCAGAGAGCTATTTTATATAATATGACTTTTTTAAGGAGCAAAGCCCAGCAGTCCATGCTGTGTGCCATGCCCAGGGATCCTTGCCTTGCCCAGCTGACAGGAATCTCTTCTCTGCCCTCTGCCATGTTCCCAACGGTCCTGCGCCATTACCTCAGCTCCTGTAGGTCTTTCCGTCCTTTTCTGCTGCCATTGCAGCCCCCTTTCTTTGAGTATGGCCACGGTCCATTCCATCTGTGTGCCTTAGTTTGTGTAGCCTTTCCCTGATTGACGAGCATCTGTTTGGTTTGTGACGGCTGTTTGTTGTTGGGTCATTTCAGTTGTGATCCTGTTTGGGTTTTTTTTTTTGTTTTTGTTTTTTTTTTAGCAAGGACACTAGAGTGGCTGTATGTGGAAACTGAGACAAACAGGGTGATGTGACTTGACCAGGGTCACACATAATAAGCATTTGAGCTTGCCTTTAGGCCCTATAAATATTTTGTTGTAAATGATCTCCTTGGGATACATGCCTGGAAGTATAATCTTTGGCTCAAAGGATAGGAATGTTTTAGTAACTTTATTTGCATAATTCCAAATTGCTTCTTGAAATGGTTATATTAATTTACCTTTCCACCAACAATGCACTAAGATGCTCTTCTCACAACTCCTCCAACATTGACTCTTCCTATCCTTTGTCATGTTTGCCAGCTTCATGAGTTTGAAGTGAAACTTCGGAATTGTTTTTATTTTCATTTCTCTTATGAATGAGATTCTTTCACATGGTTCTTAATAGTTAGCCTTCGATAAAGTCATTCGTGTGTGTGTGTGTGTGTGTGTGTGTGTGTGTGTGTGTGTGTATGTGTTGTCTAGGTATTTTGGAAACTATTATCTGAGAAATTTGATAAAAAAAATATTTTTTCTCCATTTTTAAGAGCTTCCCTTCTTATCATGACTACATTGATTTTGTTTGTGTAGAATTTTTTCAGTTTTATGTAATCATGGTTACCTTCTTTCTTTTGGAATGGTCTCTATCCCTTGCTTTATAAAAAAAATCTGCTACTCATACCTGTGGCAGTTATCTGCTTTGCTTCTCTTTTAATATTTATAGTATTGTGCTTAATATTAATATTAAGGTCACACATCCATTTCTGTTTATTGTGGAATGTGACGTCTGGTTTTGTTCTCAGCCTGATTTCTGTCAAACTGCTTCCCAGTGTTTTTACCCCCCACATTCAGAGAGCTCTTTATTACGAAATTCAAATTTATTCTGAATTGTGCCGTACTACAAGCTGACTTTATTAAGCCCTGTCCATGCTCCTGACTCTCCCCGGCCTGGTCTTCCCTGTGAAAGTGGCTCTCGGCTTTGACCAGTGCCAGACACTTTGATGACTGTTGTTCCAATGTTTCTCTTGTGGTTCTAACATCTGGATTTTGCTCCTTCTAGGCTGACCCCCCAAGTCCCAAGCCTGAAATTCTTCTTGGACCTAATGTCAGAGAACCTTCAAGAGAAGGGTGGTGCAAGTTGCACAACGGTGAGCTGGGACCTGTGTGTACAGGTGTGCATGCTCTTTCTGTTGGGAAAGGTTTGTGCTTATTTAAACTAAAATTATATAAGTAGTCATTCAGGCCAGGCCAGGCCAACAAGGTTAAATGTCTGCTGTATGAAAGGTGTATATCAACACTGTGTCTTCTTCAGGTCCAACACTAAACTCGACATCACATTGTATCACTAGGAAGAACAGATCCTTCCTGGGGCTGCCTGCTTCCTTCCCTTTCCATCCCTGGCCCTGGCCCCAGTGTTTCTGTGCCACAGGAATCAATCTTTCCGGGGTATTTATCATATAGGTCAACTCAGCAGGACAAAAGACTGGGGTCAAAGGCCAGTGGGACCCTCTTCATGCATGTGATAGCAATATCTGCCACCATTACTCCCCTTTTCTAATTTAGAAAGCCCTCTCCTCACTGTGAGCTTATGTTTAAATATCCTTGTTGAGTAAAGGGCCCACAGTAAGCATGTAGAAGTGGAAGGGAGATTGGAGCCCACTCCCTCATTTGATGAATGGCAAAAACAAATCACAGAGCTCTTGTCCATTGTTACAGGTAATCAGCAGCAGATGCAGGGTAAACCTTGAACTCACACTTCCTCATTGGCTGCCTGGCGGCCTGGCTCGGACACTCTCCCTTCAGTATATCCTCAAGTGATACAGATTGCAGTTGTCCTACCCCCACATCCATGCTCTGTCTTAGGGGCTGTGGTCAGAGCTCTTCATTTCCCCTACCTTCCATTTCTTTTGGACCCGGGAAAATAACAAAAGGAATTGGCTGGGTTGTCAAACCATTATGTGTCAAGAACTGAGGGAACCTCTATGTTCTACACATTGAAGGAAGCTGGAGGATTAGTGAAGGGTGAATTATTTATGATGAATCTCATTGGAAAGCCAATGTTTGGAATTGCAACTCTTGCCTTTAGTGAACTCTTAAGGGATTTTATATCTCCTTGGCTATGCCAGCTGAGTGGAAGTGTGGGCAGGTTCTGGGAAAGCTCTGAATTGGGTCTCAGTCAAAAATGGTGTCTGATTCCATAGGAATAGCCCAGCTGGGATTAGAGAGGCTCATGACTACATTCTGGGTCAGAGTTGTGCAAATGACAAATGGTCCACAGTCCTCTTCCATGGCTATGGCAGAGGAAGAAAAGTGGATCCACATTATGTGAGTCCTTATCCAGCCATCAATAAGGAGCCATATTGGCTCATACCAGTCTTGATGTTCACACTATCAATGAAGGCAGAAGACAGAAGGGAATTACAGGGTATTGGAAGGATAGTTCTTGTTTGGGGAAGAATGTGGGAAAAAATGTGTTGATGGAATGAGTTCTACTTTATTTTCATGGGATTTCATGGAATGCTCCGTTAGCCTGGATGGCAGTGCTTTTGGTGTTGGCAGGCCCTTGTGACCCAGGTCCCCTTCTATAACTTATAACTCGATACATCCTCTTGGAGTTAGGGTTACTGGCTTCCTTGCAGTTCTTCAGACAAAACATTCCATCTCTCATCTCTGGGCATTTTCATTGATTGTCCCTGTGCCTCAATTGCTCTCTGCCTCCTGAGTTCCCTAGTTTCCTTCCCAAAAAGCCATTTCTGACTACCCTTAATGGGAGTGCTTTATGCTGTTGTTTTCTGCAGTTTCTCCTGTCTACAGATTGTTTGTACATGCATACTTGTGTTGTCCCCCAGAAGATGGCAAGCTCCTTGAGGATGGGGGCTGACATTTGTCTTTTTTCATTCGCACTCCACACAGTGCCTGGCATGCAGTAAGTGCTTAATAAATGTTTATGGACTGACAGAAGGCTGCTTTGTCTCAACTCTGTTTCTCCAGGGATGATGGGAGGAGAGTGCTTGAGAAAAGTGCAAAGTTAATAAAGGCTCAGGAAGGATTGTGGCTTCTATGTATGTGAACTTCCCAGAGCTCTTGGAGGGACAACAAAAAGGTGTTGGTGAAGTTGGCTTGTTGGGCTTTTGTAGACCTCAAAAATCAACCCATCCTGATTGAGTACCATGCAGGACCTGAGGTTATAGCGACAGAAATGACACTGACAGAATTGAATGCAGTTTTCTTCAGAGTAGTCTCCAGTGAAGACTCTTGAATCCATGGCATATGAGGATAGTGTGAAGGTGTTGGGCCTTGGTCTCTAGAAGCGTCTAGAAGGAGAAGAATTAAGGGTGGAGAAGGAACAGGAGAGTTTGAGGGGCCCAGTTCTGTTTGACCAACAGGCAAAACCTGGAGTGGTGAGTTCAGGTTTCAGAGAAGATAAGAGAGCTGTCCTAAAAGGAAAGACGCTTGCTCAAGAAGTATGAGTTCCCCCAACTTGGGAACACCTGATTTTTGAGGTCTATGGCTCCCCAGTAGATGGCTGAGGAAGAATTGATGAGCCCAGGCAACTGACTGGCTCTGTGGGGTAAAGGAGCATGAGCATTTCATGAGAAAATTGTTCAATTGGTATTTCATTGTGTGTGACTTTGAAAAGTGACTTTTTGAAAAAGACCACCAGGAAAATAATTGCTGTCTAGCTACCAGCCTGTTGCAGAGGATGAAAAGATGTAGGTACTCTATGAAGAACTCAGTGAAGTCTTCTAAATCCAATGAACCTATTTTGATATTTGGTGACATTAGTGAAAAGGTGGGAATAAGTGAGGATGCAAAAAATATAAGTTGGAAAATATAGAGTGGAGGAAGGAGAAAGGCCAAACTTTTATCCACAAAGCATCATTTCTAAATATCATAAATGTCTCAGAAAAAGCTTTGGCAGTTAATAGATATGGCCCCAAGTGATATCCCCTAAAAGAAAACTGGGAAATTTCTGGGGGTCAAGATAGTGGATTATTCAGTAGATTGCCTTAATTCTTCCATATTTCCCTCCAAATAACTAAAAAATCCTGTTGCCAAACAAATCCTGGAACAGCAGAACTAGCAAAAAGATAAAGTGAAACAATCTTTTAGCCCAAGAAACTTGGAAGATCAGCAGGAAAGGTCTGTCGTGGGTAAAATGGGAGTGTAGTCCAGGACAGAAAGCATCCCAACAAGTCAGCAGCAAGTCCCACTCAGCAAATCAGGTAGATGCCAACCCTAAGGTGCCTAAGTAATAGTTCTGGGCAAATGGACAGCTTCCAGTGGCCAGACTACTGTGGGCTTCAGCATATCCCCAGGAAAACACTCTAGACACAGTGCCAGGACACTGGCTTGGCACCTGGTGAGCTGCCAGAACCCTGGGGCCTCTAGCAGCACCAGCCCCCTTCCCCCTCACCCAGTCAGAGCAGCATAAGTCACAAAGGTCACACATGAGCCTCAGGGTAGTGTGAGAGCAGCACCTGGTCACCACTGGGGCCTGCAGTTCCTGGAATAAGAACCTTGAAAAAATACCCCTTCCACCTGGGAACAGAGCTCAAATTTAAAAGAAGGGGAAAAGACCAAAAAAAGATAAGCAAACAACAACAGTAAGAATCCGACCATAGAAAGTTGTTATGGTGACAGGGAAGATCTAGACACAAATTCAAGAAAACAACAATCAATGGAATAAAACTATTGGGAATCATATAATTATCTCAATAGATGCTGAAAAAGCTTTTTGACAATATAAAACAAAAGGAAGCATCCCTTAAGATGTTGAGCAGGATCTATATAAAACAATCAGCAAGCATTATCTGTAATGGAGATGAGTTAGAAACCTTTCCAGTAAGATCAGGGGTGAAGCAAGAATGTCCATTATCACCACTATTAGCATGTTAGCTCTAGCAATGAGAGAGGACAAAAAAATAGAATAAGGAATGAGGAAATAAAACATTCATTCTTTGCAAATGATATGGTAGTATGCTTAGAGAACCCTAGAGAATCAACTAAAAAACTACTTGAAACAATTAACAACTTTAGCAAAGTTGCAGGATATAAGATAAACTCACATTAATCATCAGCATTTCTTTATGTGACCAATAAATCTTAGCATTAAGAGATAAAAAGATAAATTCTATTTAAAATAAATTATATGAAATATTTGGGAGTCTACCTTCCAAGACAAACTTAGAAACTATATGAACATAAATACTTTTCACACAAAGTAAAATTTTTAAACCATTGGAAAAAATATCTGTTGCTCATGGATAGACTGAGACAATGTAATGAAAATGACAATTCTACCTAAGTTTAATTTACCTATTTAGTATCATACCAATCAAACTACCAAAACATGATTTTATAGAGCTAGAAAAAATAAAAACAAAATTGATCTGGAAGAACAAAAGGTCAATAATATCAAGGGAATTAATGAAAGAATATAAAGGAAGGTGGTCTAATAACATCAGATTTCAGACTATATTATAAAACAATAATTACAAAATTATCTGGTACTGGCTAAGAAATGGAGTGATAGATCAGTGGAATAGATTTAGTACTTAACACACAGTAGTAAATGACTGACATAGGTATAGGAACGTGGTATTTGATAAACTCCAAGAACCCATCCTTTGGGATAAGAACTCAATATTTGACAAAAACTATTGGGAAAACTGGAAAACAATAGGGTACAAATGAGGTACAGATCAACAACTCTTACCATATACTAAGATAAGGTCAAAATGAGTATATGATTGATACCATAAGCAAATTAGAAGAGCAAAGAGTGGTTTACTGGTCAGATCTATGGAGAAAGGAAGAATTCATGACCAAAAAGAGAGAGAATCACAAAATATAAAATAGATAATTTTGATTATATTAAATTAAAAATCTTTTGCACAAACAAAACCAATGCAACCAAGATTAGAAGAAAAGCAAAAAGCTGGAAAATAATATTTACAGCAAAAGTGTTTTTGATAAAGACCTCATTTGTCAAAAATATAGAGAAATGAGCCAAATTTATGAGAATACAAGCCATTCCCTGTTTGTTAAATGGTCAAAGGATATGATAGGCAGTTTTCAGAGAGTTTTCAGCTCTCTATAGGCATATGAAGAAGGGCTCTAAAACACTTAGGATTAGAGAAATAAAAATCAAAACTCTGATGTACAATCTCATACCTGTTAGATTGGTTAATATGACAAAAAAGGAAAATGCTAAATATTGAAGAATTTGTGGGGAAAATGGGATACTTATATATTGGTGGAGTTGTGAACTGGTCCAACCATTCCGGAGAGCAATTAGGAGCTATGCCCAAAGGCAACCAACTGTGCGTGTCCTTTGATCCAGCAATATTATTATAATGTTTCTATCCCTATCCCAAAGAGATCATAAAACAGCAAAATGACCCACATATACAGAAATATATCAGCCCTTTTTGTGGTGGAAAAATATTGGAAATTGAGAGGATGCCTATCAGTTGGGGAATGGCTGGACAAGTTGTAATATATGAATATAATGGAATACTATTGTGCAGTAAGAAATGAAAAAAGGCAAATTTTGGAAAAAAATTGTGTAAAGATGTGTATGAACTGATGCAAAATGAAATAAGCAGAATGAGGGAAACATTGTATACAGTATCAGCAATAGTGTGTGATAAGCAACTATGAATGATTCGACTCTTCTCAGCAACATGATCTAACACAGACAAATGCAAAGAACTCATGAAGGAAAATGCTATTCACATCCAAATAAAGAACTGATATTCTCTGAATGCAGATTGAAGCATACTTTTTCACTCACTTTATTCTTTTGTGTAATATACATTTTTAATTAATCCTAGATGCTTTTGTTTGTTGTGAATTCCACCAATAGCTTATTTTTGCCATCCTCACTTGTATTTAGATACATGAACTGTTTAAAAATAAATATAATACAGAATTTTTAAAAATTGTTTACAATAGTCAAGCAATGATTCAGCCCTGATATGTGAACCATTTCTGAATCAGCTGTCTCTATATTGAGAGAACACTGATTTCTTTCTTTTTTTAATTATAGCTTTTTATTGACAGATCATATGTATAGGTAATTTTTCAACATTGACTCTTGCAAACACTTCTGTTCCAACTTTTCCCCTCCTTCCCTCCATCCCCTTCCCTAGATGGCAGGCAGTCTCATACATGTTAAATATGTTAAAGGTATATCTTAAATACAATATATGAAACACTGATTTCTTAGAATTAAAAGGTCAGCATTAAGAGAAAACATTAAGAAAAAACTAGAAATAAAAATATTTCAGGCCATTTTTTTTGGATAGGAAAAATGAATGAGGGAAAAGACCTCAATGTCAATTATAATAATTTCTCACAGAAGTTTAACCAATGCAAATCACTAGTCATCAAATGGATACCATGAATCTCAGTGACTAAATATTGTATTTGCCAAGCAGAGAGCTAACAGCAGTTGAAGGAAACACCAGTTTAAAGTTCATGCTCATTTGCAGAACTTACAGAGGAGATAGTAAAAGAGCCTGCAAAGCCTATGTGTCTCAAGAAATGCAGAGAAGCCATGGAAGAAAAGTTAGACATCCCCACAAAAGAAAGATGTCTTGAGGCCACTGAAAGATGCTATATTAGGAGAGAAAACAGATAAAAGGTGGAGCAGACTCCATTTTTTAAACCATCACGTATAATCGGACCCCCCAGTTTGAGTCCTCATCAGAGTCACAAATATGCTGCTTTGGGAAGCAGAAATGACATTGAAGACATAGAAGGTTCAAGTCAACAGTGCTTAGAGTGGTGATGGATTTATTATTCATTATACATTCATATTCTCTAGGATTTGGTCCTTTGATCAGGCATTCTGTGACAACGCTTGTGAGTATTCATAGGATCCTAGACTTAGAATCGGAAGGGACCTGAAAGAACTTCAAATCCTCATTTTTCAGAAGGAAAAACCAAGGCAGAAATAGGTAAAAGTGACTTGCCAGTAAGTATCTGAGACAAAATTTTAATTTAAGTCTCCCTGACTTCAAATCCTACCTTTTACCACTTCACCATGAAGCTATCTCTTATTCTTCCAAGCCATCTGAGCCACACCATTCTCCTCAGAGAGGCTCATCTTGTACTTCATCAAAAAACTTGAGGTCATCCATAATGATCCAACTTTGAATCACCTTAACACTTATTCCTCCTCTTCTTTTCCTTTGCTTCAGTCTTATATCACCAACTGGCACTTTTTTTTTGCCTATGGTAGCAAAAGTCCTGGTAGATAAAAGCTACCAGAATCTGAATTGGAGGATGAATTTTATTTTTTAACAATAGCTTTTTTATTTTCAAAACACATGCAGAGATAATTTTTAACATTCATTCTTGCAAAACCTTGTGTTTCAAATTTTTCTCCCCCCTTCTCCCTCTCCCCTTTCCTAGACAACAAGTAATCCAACATAGGTTAAACATGTGCAGTTCTTCTAAACATATTTCCACATTTATTGTGCTGCACAAGAAAAATCAGATCAAAAAGGGAGGAAAGGAGAAATGGAAAAAAGCAAGCAAACAACAACAAAGTGAAAATACTATATTGTGATCTACACTCAGTTCCCACAATCCTCTCTCTGGGTATAGATGGCTCTCTTCATCGTAAGATCATTGGAACTGGCCTCAGTCATCTCACTGCTGAAGAGAGCCACGTCCATCAGATTTGATCATCACATAATCTTGTTGCCATGTACAATGATCTCCTGGTTCTACTCATTTCATTCAGCATTAGTTCCTGTCAGTCTCTCCAGGCTTCTCTGAAATCATCCTGTTGATCATTTCTTACATAACTTTCACATCTCATAACTTACTCAGCCATTCTTCAGCTGATGGGCATCCACTCACTTTCTAGCTCCTTGCCACTACAAAAAGGGCCGCTACAAATATTTCTGCACATGTGGGTCCCTTTCCCTCCTTAAAGATCTCTTTGGTATATAAGCCCAGTAGAAAACCTGCTGGGTCAAAGGGTATGCACAATTTGAGAGCCCTTTGGGCATAGGTCCAGATTGTTTAGAGAAAGAGAAACACTGAAAATGAAAGCAAGGTCTTATACCTGAAAATGAACACAATGTGATGGAGGAATTGCTATAAGAAGTGTCAAGAGAGCAAAAATTCAGAAATAAGCTGGGTTGTTGAGCACACAAAGACCTTTTTTTTTGCTCTTGTTTATTGGGGAAAAGAAAGATTGAAGAAGGGATAGGACTATCACTTGGGATAGACTGGCAGATAGTACCTGACAACAAGAATAAACAAATATTCAGTTTCTATTTCACTTTAGCTTTATCTGCCTTCATGGACTCTTAGGATAAAAAAAGACAAAACAAAAAAGTAGCTCCTGGGGAAGTGATACCCATAATAAGGAAGGAAGCAGTGACTCTCCCTTGGGTTCTGGTGCCCAGAAAATCCAGTGTGCTGTAGCACTTCTGGGGTGAAGGGGCAATGGCCCCTTGTCTTTGCCCCAGTCAGCCCACAATCAGTGTCCTGGGCTCAGATGTGGGCACCTGAGGACCAAAGGACATTGGTGAGCTTCTACCTAACTAGAGGAAGGCAGCTGGAGTAAATGAAATCCATGCCATAGTCAAATGGACTGAGGAACAGGACCTATTTAGTCTTAAGAGAAGCTTTGGGGATGGAGGGATGGGATATCCCTCCCTATCCAAAGCCTGGAAAACCTTTTACGGAGAAGAGAGGTGAGCAGGGAGAAGCCAGAGGAGGAAATCAGACAGAGGCAGGGAGGTAGAAAAATCAGAACAAAAGGTAAAATCCATGAAAGAAAAACAGAAATAAAGGGGAAAAAAACTGGCACAGCATGTGCTGATTTGCATCTCGTCTCCATAGTTCTTTTTCTGGATGCAGATGGTATTTTCTGTCCAAAATCTATTAGGATTGCCTTGGATCACTGAACCGCTGAAAAGAACCAAGCCTTTCACAGTCGATCATAGCACATTCTTGCTGTTACTATGTACAAGATATTCCTGGTTCTGCTTGTTTCCCTCAGCATCATTTTGTGTAACTCTAGCCAGACCTTTCTAAAACCAGCTTGTTCATCATAACATTCCGTGTTATTCCATATGATATTCTATAACTTATTCAGCCATTCTCAAATTGATCGGCATCCACTCACTTTACAATTCTTTGCTACCACAAAAAGAGCCTCTACAAACATTTTTTGTACATATGGGTTCTTTTCCCTACTTTATGAACTCCTCTATTCCTTGGGATACAGATCCAATAGAGATAAAGCTGCATCCAAGATAATCGTATAAATATGAATACATATTTTTTCCATGGATTGGATTTTTACCATGTTTAACACATATTGGATTACTTGCCATCTAGAGGAGGCTGTGGGGGAAAGGGAGGGAAATTTGGAACACAAGGTTCTGCAAAGATCAATGTTGAAAAATTATCCATGCAGAGTTTTGAAAATAAAAAGCTGTTAAAAAAACAAAAACACAAGAAACAGCTGCATCAAAGGGTATACCTGGTTTAAAGCACTTGAACATGGTTCCAAATTGCTTGCCAGAATTGTCAGATCTTTTTACAACTCCACCGACAATGCATTAGTGTCCCAGTTTTCCCACATCGAGTGGACATTAACTTAAACTATAACAGCAGGGAGGCACAGACGTAGCTAACCCAGCTGGCACCGGGGAACCTTTGATTCCTAGTCGTAGAATTACCTTTGTTCCTCTGTGGAAATCTCATTGACTTCACCATAGGGCTATAGGGGGTGAGTCCAGCTGGGCCAGCTCCTTTCTGAGCCATTCAGAGCTGCTCAAGGAATGTCAGTTGTACAATGGTCTGTCTGCTGCTGGGCCGGGCTGATCTATGGGCTGATCTGGTGGCTCTGTTGATCTGGCTGCTTCCATTTGGTTCTTGCTGCTGGTGAGATCTCTGAGAGGTCCTTGGACTGTCAACACATCAGGTCATTGGGGACTTTCATCTTGGAATATTCATTAATCTATACTCAGGAAAGAATAAACACACAGAGAGAGGCCTTGTGCTCATGATAATGCTTCACCCCAAACTGACTCTTGGAACCAGCTCAAAGTAATCCTTGCCACCCAAAGGTGGAAAAAGGAAGGAAATACAATAAGCATTTATTTGCCCCTTCAGGGTGCCAGAAACTCTGCTAAATCCTTTCCAAAGATCTCTTTTGATCTCATCTGAAGGAAAGGAGTTGGATCAATAGATTGGCTGTCTCTACTTTCATTTTTGGCTCAGCAATAGTTTTTTCTGGCTCTGCAGCCAGTTAGAAGACTTCATTATCCCAAAGTGAAAGCCTCTGAGTCACTTGGACTGAAAAGCAGTAATAAAAAGTTGCATATATTTACCAGGGACTTATTACCTCACCATGACCACAGAACTGCCTCCTGGTGAACTTGCTAGTGATGGACCTTCCCATATTAGACAGGCTATTCTTCTACCCATTGGAGAACCCGGGTGGTATAGTGGATAGAGTGCTGGGCCTGGAGTGAGAAAGACCTGAATTCAATCTAGCTCTATGACTCTGGGTGAGTCTCTTCATCCTGTTTACCTCAGTTTCCTCATCTGTAAACTGAGCTCGAGAAGGAAATGACTGCAGTATCTCTGTTAAGAAAAACCCCACATGGAGTTATGAAGAGTTGGGCACGACTGAAAAATGACTCAAAAACAAATAAAAACAATAAAATTCTACTCTGGACACAGGCTGATCCCTCACCATGGAGGAGCTGAAGCCTAGATCCGGATCCAGAAGTGGCTCTGCAGCCCCCAGTCCAGCTCCCCATGTTTTACAGAGGAGGAGACCAAGGCCCAGAGGCCCTCCTTGACCACCTGATGTCACTAGAGTAACAATTAAAGAGTGGACCTTGACCCCAGAGCCAGTGCCCTGCCGGAGGTCCTGCTATTTTTATGTAAATTGTTATTAACAATCACTGTTATTTTTGTCACTTTGAGATTAATGAAGTAGTTTCCTTAGAGGAGGAGCATCACAATTTTTTGGTACCCATTACTGATGGATAAGGCACTGAGGGAGATGATCTCATCAGGGAAACTCCATGGGGAGCTCTGGGTCCAGTGTGCAGGGCAGGTGGGATTTCCCCTTGCAAAGATCAGGAAGAGATGCTTAATGGAGAACAAGGAATGGGATTCAAACCCATTCCTTGGTGAATGGGGCCCAGGAGCTCCTCTTGGTCAGTCTGGGAGAGCAAACACAAAATGTTCATGTTCTTCAGGAGCTCCTTGACCTTCTCCCCCTTCCATGCGAACATAGAATTCAGGGGTCAGTTGTGATGGGAGCTGGTGCATTTTGGAGTCAAAGGTCAGGGAGATCTGAATTCATATCCTGCCTTAGATACTTAGTAGCTTAGGACTCTGGGCAAGCCCCTTACATTTGCCTGTTTCCTCATTTGTAAAAATGGAGATAATAGCATCATCCGCCTCTTAGAGCTGTTGTGAGAAAACTCGATGAAAACCTTAAAACACTATATGTGATAATGAAGGTGGCGAGGTGCAAAAGTGCTAGAGACTGCTGGGCCTCAGACCGGCTGGGAGATCCTGGAGAATGCCATGTGCCTCAGTTTCCTCAACTGTGAAATGGAGCTCTCAATAGCACCTTCCTCCCAAGGTTGTCATGAGGACAAATAAAATGAGATAATGTTTGTAAAGTGCTTTGTGAACCTTAAAACACTGTAGAAACGGTACCGATAATAACAGTTTAATACTAATATATTTTGTATAACCATAACAGTGTTTACATAATTTATATTTGTATGCTTACATACTCATATTTGAATATATTATTATTTAAATGATAATAGTTATTATTCCTGGCACCATCCTTGGCTCCTTTCCCTCTGGTCAGGGGATTTCCTCCCTTTACCACTTCTGCCTCTGAACTTTTGATCTGTTCATCAGGCAGCCTGAAAGTGAGTGAGAACAGAGTTTTCCTTGCACATGTAGAGGTCCTTAGAAGAAAGGGCACAACGATGAGTCTTGTTATTAATAGTTTAAATGGTTCCAGCTCTTGGCTGTTAGCCTCTGATGACTCAGAGATCTTATCCCATTAAAGATCCTCAGTGAGGAAGATCCAGCTCTGCATCAGGCAGAAATAATGGCCCTTGGTGGGCCCTGAGATTTTCTGTCGCCTCTTCCGTCCTGTCCTCTCCAACCTGTGTTTGCATCCTTTCATATCTGTACAGCGAGAAGATGTGGGGATAATTGGGCTGCTAGCAGCTCCATTTGCTCATTTTTAGCACTTTTTTTTGGTGATAACCATTGGGACGACTGCAGTGATTTGGTGAGGAACTATTAGCTGTGTGGAGAGGAAACATTGCTAAGGTTGTTTCTTTCTACTTGATTCTATTCTTCTGGGGGCAGCTAGGTAGGGTTGTGGAAAGAGCTCTGGGCCTGGAGTCAGGAAACGTTCCTGAGTTCAAATCTGGTCTCAGACACTTAACTAGCTGGATGACTCTAGGCAGGTCACTTCATCCTTTTGCCTTAGTTTCCTAGGAGTTGTTCCCTACTCCAGTTTGGGTTTTTTTTTTTGGGCAAGAAAACCCCAAATGGGGTCAGAAATGATGATTGAACACAATACTAACAAACTCCTTCTCCAAGGTAGCATTGTAGCCTTCTCTGGGAAGCTTCCCTGAGCCCACCAGCCTTCCATCCTGGGTCCAACAATTGACCTTTTGATGTCTGAAGATCAACCTAATCCAATGAGACAAAACCCATCACCACCGAGTGGGTGTCCAGAGATACTCTTGTGGAGAGTGGCTGCTGAGACATGGAGCGTGGGGGCTTGCCTCGGGAAGGAGCAGCTGCTGTCGGCCCTTTTGTGAGTGAAGGAGTTGGGATGCAGCAGAGTGTCACCATCCATGGGCAGAGCTCACTGGATGCTAACATTAGGAGAATTAGGACTCCCCCAAGTGGGGGTGGTATAGCAGGCCTGCAGCCAAGACAGCACTTGTCCGGAATGGCTCACGTTTACGTGGTCTTTAAAAAAAGGTTACAGAACACTTTTGTCAAAACAACCCTGGAAAGTGGGTAATATGAATATTGCTAACCAAGAATTATGTTAACCCAAGCTTCCGGCCCAAATGACCACCTCAAATGACCACCCAGCTCCCATGCGCCTAATCTAGCAACAGCCTGAAGCCTACAGCACCTGAATAATGATCAAAAATCCAGTGAGGAAGTTGAGCGAGTGACTTTCCCCCCTCTAGAACAGAACAAAAAACCATCCAGAAGGTCACAGGTCATAGCAAAGCCAGGACTAGTAAAGTGTAGGTTCCCAGCACAACCAAAGCTGGGCAGAGGACACATGTAGCCTGCAATGGCCTGTGTCTGGGGCAGCAAGAGAGCTCAGTTGCCTTGAGAAAGCCCCAGCATGGGAACCTGGGAAGACCTGTGGAACAGTAATGATCAGCAAGTGCTTCATAGTATGGGAACATCCTGTCTGCAAGGACCCGAGAGGGCTCGGAAGATCCAGCCCAGGATGAAAAGCTCGTTCTAGAACCCAGGGCACCTAAGGTGTGCTTGGGCCCGAGTATCACTCTCCCGCCAAGAAGTTGAGCAAAAATGTAACAGGAAGTTGAACAAGCAGGAGCTAAAGCTGGACAGATGGGCAAATTGAACATCAAGTAATATAGGAAAACGAATATCGTTTTATAACTATGTTATATGGGAACTAAATAGGAATATATATATATATATATATATTGTTTTATAACTATGCTATATAGGAACTAAGTAGGAATATATATATATGTATATATATACATACATATATATATATATATATATATATATATATATATATAAAAGAACTAATATCGGAAAACCTAGAGACCCTAAAAAAGGAGAATGACTAACAACTGCAAATGGAGACTCTAAGGAGAAACTGGATTTCCCATAACATGACTCCTTGGATAGCAGTTCTCAAAGTGTGGTCTCCAGACCCCTAAGTGCCCATAGCACACTTTCATGGAGTCTGAGAAGTCAGAGTGATTTTTGTAATAATACCAATTGGTATTGGTAAAAATAGCAAGTTGTAATTTCTAAGCTAAGCACTGGTAGCACAAATATTACAAATATAGAGTACTTCTCCTCAAGGAGCATACCTTCAAATATGGGAGGACGACAAATACAGAGGAGAGATGGACAAGGAAGGATGTTTTATTTGGGGGAAGTGAAGAGTATAGAGAGGAGATGAGAGTGAAGAAGACTGGGTGGCTAATGGACAAGCTATAAAGCTGAAACATGGCCTGGTGTCTGGGGCCAGCCTGTACACATTCTGGCCCAATTGGTGGGCCCAGTCAGTATGGGGCCAGAGATCCAAAGATGAGTAGACCGGCTTCCCCCGATCTGGAGCACAAATTCTGGAAGACCTAGGGGGAGAGTCCCAGGTGTCTGATCCTGGGTGGAGAGAGCTGGCTGGGGTAGAGACTGGTGGGACTAGACTTGAGACCAAAGCTAGATTCTCTTGTCTTCCAACACACTGATGAAAATGTTTCTCTGGGTAGTGTCATGGCATTGGCTTGCTCGCAACGGAGAGTGGTCCCAATGAAGCCCAAGGCCAGGTGGTGGCGATTCACTCAGAGTGAGTTCAGGGGAGCTAAATAAGGGCTAAAGATGGCGAGCATCTCCTCATCTCACATTAAGTTGCACAAATAGTGCTTTGGGTAGAATTCTCATAGACATTCTCCCCCAGTTTTATTCCTGTTCCCCTCTGAATCTCAGAGCTGGAGAAACTTCCAAAGGACAATCAGTGTATCTTCTCCGCAGAATCCTAGAATGGCCATCCAGACAATCATAACATGCAGACCATGAGCTTCATTCAACAATGTCTAACAAAGATGAATAAAGTGCACAGAGCATGATATTGGTTGCTGGGAAGAGTACAAAGTTTAGATAAGACATAGTTCTTCATAGAGTTTATAGCCTGACAAAGAAAAGGACCCAAACATAGAGAATTGTCATATATAATATCACTTAGTAAGCATATTAGAAAATTACAGAAAAGTGCAGTGGGAGGTCTGTGGGAGAAGCTGTGAGTAACCTTTTTGAAGGAGAAAAACAGAGAAAGAAGGAGGGGGATGTTCATGGAGAAGTAGAAATTCAGAAACAGGCCATTCCTGGTCTAGGGATGGCTTGGTATGTATTCCAATCTCCTTGCTTTACAATGAGGAAAGAGAAGTGCCTTGCTTGTGGTCCCCCAGCCAGTAAAAAGGAGTGGGGACACATTTATCCAGCACCTACTAAGTGCCAACATGGTGCTAAGCACTCTGGGTACCAATAGAGGCAAACCAGCCCTCAAGGTGCTCACAATCTTAGGGGAGACAACATGCAAACAGCTAGATACAAACAGTAAATTGGGGATCATGGACAGAGGGAAGGTCCTAGAATTAAAAAGGTTTGGGAAAGGTTCCATGGAGAGGCAGGATTTGAGCTGAAGAAGGCCCAAGAGGCCAGATGGCAGAGGGAGGGGAGCGCATTCTAAGTACGGGGGTCTCAGACCCGAGACCTGCCAGGCCTGGTCTAAGGCTCTTTTCCCTGATGACAAGCGGCTGGTTATCGGATCCTTTCTGTCTGGGGCAGATTGGATCTCTGCCCCACTTCATCATCCTGAGGAGTACAGAGCGTTTGAATTTTGAGTTAGAAGTGACTGAATGTTCTAACAGACAGTGAAAATAACAGCTGAAATCAGAATGCTGATGTTTTTTTTTATGTTATCAAATAGTTTTATTTTAATTTTTTTGTAACATCCTTTTTCAGATCACACTCATCCTGGCAGCTACAGATCCAAGGATTATAAGGTGTGTAGAAAAGGTCAGAGATGAGAGAATGAAACTTGTGTGTCTATTCTGAGGGAGGGTGTGAGTGTGTGGCCCCCTCATATAAGAACTGCACATAATATAAGGATGGCCAGCACGGAGAGCCGCAGGGGCACTCTGGGAAGCTGTAATTCTGCTCCTGTCCCCAAGTGGATTGGTGACGATTGTCAGGGACATCTGCTGGCTCCTACAGGGCTCTCTCCAGATCTCTCGGATTACTAAACGTGGGTGTCTGCTTGTGATTGGCAGCATTGATGGCAGCTTATGGCTCTTTTGTATTTTCTTTTTATTTCAGCTTTTTGTTTTGTCTCTGCTGAAATGGAACCTTCTCAAATACAAGTGATTATGGGTTTTTTTTCTCCCTATTAGGGGAAAGGGGAAAGGAAGAGAGAAAGCTTTACTATAGAAACTACTCTGTGCCAGGTGCTGTGCCATAATCCTGCACGGTAGATGCTATTACTATCCCCATTTTATAATTGAGGAAACTGAGGCAAACTGAATTTAAGTAGTTTGTCCAGAGTCACACAACTAGTAAATTTCTAATGCCAAATTTGAACTCAGGTGATCTGACCTCAGACCCAGCCTGCTTCTTTCCCACTGTCCCACCCCCCTATAAACTTCTTAGCCTTCTGTTAATTTATTCTCTCCAAAAGTCTTTGTTGATCATTCAACTCTTCTTGCCATTATTATTGACCCTCTAGTATGTTAAGTACACGCTGGACTAAGTGGGCCAGAGAAGTGCTGAAGAATCACACAGCCAGGAATAGGTAGGGAAGACCTTCCGAAAGAACTGTGACTTGAGCAAGACCCCAAGGGATTGACAAGCCTCAGGTATCAGCAGAAGGGAACACTGTACCCTTAAAAAAGCTTGGTGTTCAGAGGACAGGGATTTATCAAGCCAGCCTGTGTGTGTGTGTAACTACGTGAATACATTAGGGGTCCATTGTCTTTTCCAATGCCTCTTATGTCAGTGGTATCTGATTCTCCCAGAAATCTCAGCTCTTCCATCTTCCCTCTGCAATGTCTGCATCAACCCTGTCACCAAGTCCCATCTGGTCTTCCACATAATGCCTCCCAAAATTTCCGGCTTTTGCCCCATGGCCATCATCCTGCCCTCCCCTCCATGCTAGACCCTGGTCCAGCTTAGAATCATACCTGCGGAGAGTTGGAAGTTGCCTCAGGTCATTCAGCTTCTCCTTGAAGGCCTCTAATGATGGGGATCTCATTACAAATGGAGTGGGACACCATGGATAGGAAGTTTTTCTTAGAAAATCAAATTGCACATATGGATAATATTCCCCCATTGTAATGTTCTTTTCTCTAAATTGTAATCGTTCTCTGGGAGCAGGTTTCTTGGGGAGCTTCTGGGATCAGCCTTCCTTTCAGTTCAGTTCAATAATCCCAAATGCAGCCAGGAGTTAAAGTCCAAATCCTTTATTGTCTCTTCCAAAATCTTATCTCCTCCACTTGGGGCCCAATTAGCTTTCTTAGAGGCCTGTCTCTCTCCTTTGTTCCAAGAGCTCTTGCTGCTAATCCTTTGTCTCTGCTAGCTTCAGCCTCTCTTCTTCCCAATGTCTCCAGCCAGTACAAAGGTGGAAGTGGGAATGAATCTGACTCTGCCTCCGAGAGTGGGCTTGTGGGTTACTGTGGACTTGTGAATCTCCCGGAAGTCAATCCTAGTTGTGAATCTCCCAAAGTCCCCTTTGGCCCTGAGAGCTTCTCACTTCTATGCCCACACTGAGTATACACCAATCATTACATCATGAGGAAACCGTTATTTGTTGTAGGATTGAATCAATACTAAACTAGATTTAATCATTGTCTCCTCAATTACACTCAGTACCTTGTTTCAAGTTCTGGCCCATAACATCTCCTTGTAGGGTTAGATCAATCATACTGAACCAGGCTAAATTAGATAATTATTGTCTCTATCAATTCCAGTGACTAAGCACCTTGTAAGAATCCCAACACCCCACCATTCTTAGTTCTTCTGGGAACAAGCAGAAAAAGTCTGTTGGTTCTACACAGGATCTCTTCAATCCCTAAAGACAATTTTCTTGTTCTTTCTGAGTCTTCTCATTGCCAAACTGTATATCTGTTGTTGCTGTTTATTTGTAACATCCATTTTCAATATATTTTTGTTAAATATTTCCCTACATGTAAGAAATGTTTACCATTCATTTCTTAAATTTTTGAGTTTTAAATTCTTCCTCTCTCTTACCCTTCCCCCAGTATGTTAATTAAACATGTGAAATCATACAAAACATATTTTCATGTTAGCCATGTTGCAAAAAAACAATAATGATCAAAAGCAAGAAACAAGTAAAACAAAAAAAAAAACAAAAAACAAAAAACAAAAACAAAGACAAAAAAAAAAAAAAAAAAAAAAAAAAAACAGAACTAGGCGCCAATCCACACTTAGAATTCAGCCTTTCTATTTCTGGAAATAGATAACATTTTTCATCCTAAGTCCTTTGGAATTGCCTTGATTTGTTGTGTTGTTGAGGAAAGCTAAATCATTCACAGTTCATCAACATGCATTGTTTGTTACTGTGTATAGTGTTTTCCTGGTTCTGCTCATTTCATTCTGCATCAGTTCAAGTAAATTTTTCCAATTCATTTCTTATATCACAATAATGTTCCATCACAATTATACCACAGCTTGATTAGCCAATCCCCAATCAATGGGCATCCCTTCAATTTTTAGTTCTTTGTGACTACAAAAAGGGCTGGTCCTTTTCCTTTCTCTCTCTTTGGGATACAGGCTGCTAATCGGTCCTTTTCCCTTTTTCTCTCTTTGGGATACAGGTTGCTAATAGGGCCTTTTCCCTTTTTCTCTCTTTGGGATACAGGTTGCTAATAGGGCCTTTTCCCTTTTTCTCTCTTTGGGATACAGGCTGCTAATCGGTCCTTTTCCCTTTTCTCTCTTTGGGATACAGGTTGCTAATCGGTCCTTTTTCCTTTTCTCTCTTTGGGATACAGGACTAGTGGTAGTGCTATCAAACTAAAAGTTTTGAATGCTTTCAGTTGATTTGTTTTGGGAAAGTATATTAGAAAAATGCAGAAAAGGGTGCCCTCAGATGTCTAGAGATACGGAGTTTCAAGGTTCTTCCCCATTGTGGTTTATCAATGTTTCACCTAAAATGTGTTATCTATAAATGGGTTCAATTCAGTAAGCAATTAATAAGCACCCATATGCAAGTATACTCCAGTGTATACTACAGAATATGCTTTGCTAAACACTGCAGATACCAAAACATTCAAACAACCACAACCCCAGCTACCACAACAGACTTTGCCTTCAGGAAGTTTATATTCTGCTTGCGCAGGATGGAGGGGACCCAAATTGTATCAGAAAGCTGTAGCAGTATATTGGAAAGGTGTATCAGTTCTTTAGTCAGAGATTCACCTTTGTGACATTAGAAGTAAGGTAAAGATCCTAGAATGTGGGAGTGAGAAAGAAATGCCTCCCACATATGAAGGGTCAAAGGCCCCAAAATGGAAGAGGAAATGAAGAGTGTGGAGGGAAATCATGTGAAATAAGTCTAGAAAAGTGTGTGAGAGCCAGCTGGAGAAGCCACAACGAGCCACAGAAGGCTTGTAAGCAGGATAGTGGCGAGGTCAGACCTGTACACTGTGCTGGTCAGCTCAGGCACACACTCACATTCCCCTCACCTTAAGCACCTGGCTTCCACAAGTGCAATGTTCCCCCCTCACACCTTTCAGTGGTGTTGAGGTACTTTTAATGGATCAGGCTCTGACCTGGAAAGCTGCTATTAGTCAGCGTTTGGGGCAGGGAGATGAAATGTTGTCTAAGGTGGCGCTGCACGTGGCTGGCTTTGGGGAAATTTGAGTGACCAGACCCACAGTCTCAGTGGGAGAGTGGTCTGCAGAGAGGAGGGCCTGGGCCGCCTTGTTAGGAGCCCAAAGGGCACACCGTGAACAATCTAGTGGACGACACAAAACTTGTAACGGTGGCTCACCTACAGGGTGACAGGACCCAGTCTCAGGAGCTCTCGACATAGTAGGATGTGGCCCAAACTGGGTAATGAATAGACCCACTTTATAAAAATGGAGGAGGGCCGGACTGGATGGAGCCTCTAGGAACATGGGGCAGCCTTAGAGGGTTTGTAGTGAGAGAGGAGACCAGATCCAGAGCACAGTGCTCCATCCTGGCCCTGACAACCGTGGCTTGTCTAGAAAGGAGGGGGGAAAGTGGGGAAGATGGCGAGGGTCTGGAGACTCTACTGGGTGTGGATCAATCTAAAGAGGTGGGAAAGCAGGAGAAAAGGAGGTTTGGGAGAAGATGACGACTGTCTTCAAGTATGTGAAGGCCTGGCAGGTGCATTTATTCTGCCTAGTTCAGAGGTCAACAGGAATATTGATTGGAAGAACAGAAAAGCAGATGCAGGCTTGCTCTAAGGAGGAAACTTTTGTATAAGTGGGAGCTGACCAAAAATGGAGCAGTCAGGAAGGACAGAGAAAAGGGGGGGTTCTCCCTCACAAGAGGTTCTCAGCCAAGGCTGCATAGCCACTTACCTATATCAGTTAATTGGTCACTGAGCTTCTCTGAGGTACCTTCTTTGTGCCAGGCCCTTGCTAGGTGGGAGACACTTCCTGCTCGGAAGCCCGGGCCACCCTGAGTGGTTTCTGAGATCTTTTCTGATTCTGAGGTTTTGGGGTGCAGAAGCAGAGGAAGCAGAGCAGTACAGGGCCTAGAAACAGGCTCTGGTGCCTGAGGATTAGCGTCTGGGAGAGGAAGTCCATTCTGTTCCCCTGGGGAGGGCGAGTTTCCTGCTTGGCTGCTCCGGGAGATTCAAGGCTTGGCCATGAGATACCGGCCCTGTTACTTGGGTTACTGGAGTGTGCCCCGGTTTATCCCGGGCTGCCCAGCATTCATCCTGGGAGAGAAGGGGAAATGCATTCACCTTTCCATTTCCTGGATAGAGAAGTGAGGCATAAGAGAGGGATCCCCTAGTTTGTATGTAACAGAACCAGGATTCAAATGAAGCTCCAGGCCTGGTTCGTGATGTCCAAGGTATTTTCATAGTGAGCTGGCACTTCAGTAGAGAGCCAGAGGCAAGGAGGTAAAGAGCTTGGTGTGACCCCACCCCGCCCCTTCCTACACACTTGGGGAAGATCTTAGCCCTGACTTGAGATTCCTCATCACCCTGGACGTTGCACCCCTTTGCTCCCTGCTATTGAGCTCAGATAGAAAACCTAGAGATGGTCCTTGTTGGGATGGTGAACAGGGAGCCAAAGGATATTCTAGACAGGGGGGCAACTCTTGATTCACAGTGGAATTTTTGATTAATTCCATTTATTTATTTGCTTACTCATTTATTTATTTATTTATTTATTCATTCATTTATCTATTCATTCATTCATTCATTTATTTATTTATAACAAAATGGAATTTGATGTCCCCAATTCCAACAATTCCTCCCCCATTGATACTTAGTCAGCCTCCAAACACCATCCAGTGCCTGGACCTGCAGAGGCTTCCTGGACCACCCTGCCAGTACCTCTGGGCATCCCTCCTTAAGGATTTGGAGCCCGAGCAGCCTTTGAGCCAAATGGTGATGTGAAAGGCAAAACCTGCATGGGACGGCACCTTGCTGTCTCCTCATAAGAGGAAGCTTGAAGATCATAGCATCTATTCCTTTTTATTGTATGGCAGTGAAGACTGAGGTCCAAAGCAGGGACAGGAACTCCCTATGACCTCTCAGGATGGAGCCTCAGTCCTCAGTTCTAAGTGGAGCACTTCCCTGTGCCATCAGCAGTTACAAGGGGCAGCAGCCCTAGCTGGGCAGCAGTTACAAGGGGTAGCAGTCCTAGCTGGGCAGCAGTTACAGGGTGGTGGGCAGCCCCAGCTGGGCAGCAGTTACAGGGGGGACTGACAGCCCCAGCTGGGAGCCTCTTGGTCCAGTCTCTCATGCAGCAGCCCCCCATCCCAGGGCTTAGCCAGGCTTGAGTCTTGCCTTGAAGCCTGCTGGCTCCTGTTGGATCTCTCTGGGCCTTAGTGTGAATGAGGAGGCTGATCCTGTCTGCATGTGAGACCTTGTGCAAGCCCCATAACTTTCCCGAGCTGCAGTTTCTGCAGCAGTTACAGGGGCTTGGAAGAGAGAGAACTGTGGAGACTGAATGTGGGCTGAAGCGTGCTATTTTTGCCTGTTACCCTGTGGTGGTTTTGTTTTCTTGTGATTTTTCCCTTCTGTTCTGACTTTTCTTTCCCATCATGCCTCATGGAAACATGTTAAGAACTGATTGTTCATGGATAACCTGTATCCGATTGTCTGCTGTCTTAGGAAGCAGGGAGGTGAGGGAAGGAACTTACAAAATCTTATACTTTTACAAAATCTTACAAAAATGAATGTTGAAAACCATCTTTATAATTGGAAAAATAATATATCATTAAAATTAAAATGAAATTTAAACAAGGGAGGAGTCGACCCCATCAGGGGAAGCTCATGCTCCATCCAGGCAGCCTTGTCTGCTTGCTAAGAAGGTCTTTCTTGTTCTGCTGAAATTTGTGGCATTTTTGAATGACACGAAAGGTTAGTACTTTAAACCCAGCATATAGAGAGACATGTGGCTCCTTCCGTTCACTTTTACAATCATTTATGAATTTATTGCCTGTCTTTATTTATTTATTGCCGAGTCTGCAAAGACCTGTATTTATTGCCGAGTCTGCAAAGATGAAAGAAAAGAATTATGAGATAGTGGGCTTTGGAGCTGGAAGGGAGCTTTGACAGAAGCATTGGCCCTGGAGGAGTGGAGGGCAGTGGCCTGATTTGTCCCTGTGTGGAGGATGAGCTGCAGAATGAAGAGACGTGAAACCAGTTAGGGGATTGGGTCAGGACTGGACAGAGCTATGGAGGCCCCAGGATGGAGATGGCTGGGAGATTGGGAGCAGGTGAGGGCAGCCAGCTAGGAGCAGAAGCAGCAAGGGATCTGGGTGGCACAAAGTGCAGAGTGAAGGAGGGATGTCACCTTCAAGAAGGAGGCCACGTGAGGAAGACCACGAAAACGTGGCCATAAAGGGGATGACACTTGGGGAGAGTGTGATCTTGGGCCACGGGAAAGAGCCGTGGATAAGGGGCAATGGACCGTTAGAACACGGTAAGATGATGAATGGAAGGAGTCTTCTGGAGGAGGAATGGGCTTAGGGCTAGATGTCAGAGCCTCAGGGAAGAGGAAGGCCCTTTCTTCTGTGAAGAGAGTGGGAGGGGAGGAAGCTCAAGATGGATGGCCGTGCTGGTGGACTGGGGACACCCAGCCCAGGGGAGGAGAGAAGTTCAGAGCAGCCAAGAGGGGACTGGGATAGAGCCGAAGAGCCAACCATTTTTAAGTTGTCTTGATGCAAATTCCTTTATTGAAAATGTTGAGGAACCAAAGGGAGGCTCCGTTCAGCATTTGATTGCAATGCAGGCCCCTTTTCCAGGGCAATTTCACTTTTCTTTAAGTATTCCTGTGCTTCCTAGTGGGCCTGGCAGGGAGTGAGAGCTCGGTCTAAGTTGTTCTCACAAGAAAGAACTAGCCATTGAGCTGCTTCCAAGGGGGAAGAGCTCGAGGTGCAGTGGGCCTAGAAGATGGAGTCTGTGGAGTCCAAGGGTGGAAAGGCCTGTAGTTAATGGATAAAGAGCTAACAGACGAGGATCTACTTTGTCAGGTGTCCTAACTGTGGAGCTGGCAGGGGTCCGAGTGGCCACAGAATCCAGGCCCCTCGTTTTAGAGGGGAGAGCTAGGGGATAGCTGAGGATTGAGCCTCTGTCCCTTCATTTCTCCACTTCCAAAGAATCCACATTATTTCAGGCTGCTATAAGAGAAGGAGGGCTTTAGAGGGGACATTCAAGCCCATCTCTTCCGCATGTGTTTGCCCCTGGAAGTTCCCCTTCTGGGCAAGGTACAGTTGCAACATCTAGCTTTTGGAGGCTGTGGGAAGGCTTGAGTTAGACACCACGTTAAAGGCCACTTCGGCCTCGTGTGACCTTGAGCAAGGGTCTCCAGGAGGCCGTTGTGAATCAGAGAGAGGGCTGGGAAGGGACAGGATTGTGGTCAAAGCACCAGGAGTCACGCCAGCAAGACCGAGACCTGGGCTGGCTTCTGCTGGTGTCTGGCCACAAAATAGCAAATGTCAGCACTTCTGCCAATTTACATCTTCCGGAGTCTCCTTGGAGAGCCTTGGAACATGCAGGTCACCAACTCAAAAAGTGTTCACGGCATAGAGACATTTCTCTTGAACATTTTAATTAAAATTGATTTCTTTTCTAAAAAGAAAAAAAGTGATTGGAGAAACTGTTGTTTGTGCTTTCCAGGCAGTCGAGCTATCAATTACTTAATCACATTCCTAAGACCTTTAAGCACTACTATTTTCTAACAAAATGTATTCCGGGATCAGCGTCTCGGAGCTGGAAGGGAACTTCGGAGCCGGCTTCAGGCTGGAAAGTAGCAGGGGAGTCGGGCAGTGGAGGGCGGCCTTCTCAGGCTTCTCAGCCCCACAGGGGAGAGGGCTCATTATCAGGAAGACTGAGCAGAAACCTGCCTCTCTCCTATCTCCCCTTCACTCTGCCCTCTCCGGCCAAGGGTAGAAGGAGTCAGGCTCAGCAAATGTTTATTAAACATGGGGTTGACTGGCGTCCGGCGTCTGGAGGACCTGGCCCCGATCCGTGTGATTTTGACCACGCCACCTCCCTTCTCCAAGAAAAGGGAAGAGTTTCCTATTCAGCCACATTAGAGGGCTGGTCACCTTGTGGTCGCCCCTGGCATCCTCGTCCCAATCTGGTCATCCAGATCCTGCATTTAGCTGATGATCAGAGCCGAGTGACTCCGAGCTGAGGGGTTCAGATGCGGGTCCTCCGAGTCGTCTTGAGCAAGTCCCCATCTTGCTGGGCCTGTTTTCTCATCTAGAGAAGGAGCCATTTGCACTTGCCCTTAAAACACTGGTGAGTCTGTGACCTCCCCCCCCTGCACTCCACTGACTCCAGAGGAAGCAGAAGAACAGGCTAGGACCAGGGAAGACTCAGGTAACATCAGTATAAATGCAAGTGTGAAAAGGGTCTCTTGTGGCTCCATAAGCAACTTGGATGAAGGTGCAGGGGTCCGACTGGCCAACAAATCTTCAGGCCCCATTTGTTTAGCTGCCGACCCTCCTGGCTACCTTCCTGTAAGCCTCTTTGCTGTTCAACCCAAGTCTTAGCTACTCCTGGAGCGGGGATTTCCATTGTGGACCCCACAGACTGAGGAAGACTCAATGGGCTGGGAATTGTTGTGAGGAAGGCAGCGTGGAGCAAAGGGCCCTGGGAATCCCCGCCATGTGGGGCCCCGTGGGCACAGGATGGCCTCGCTGGCCTTGGGCTCTTTCCTGCCCTAAGGCTGTGTGATTGTTTTTTGTATTTGTCTGTTTTTAAACTCTTATTTTTTAAACACATGCATAGATAGTTTTCAACATTCACCCTTGCACAACTTTGTGTTCCACCTTTTTCTCCTTCTCTACTCCCATCTTTTCTCCCAGACAGCAAGTAATTTAATATAGGTTAAACATGTGCGCTTCTTCTCTACATATTTCCACATTTATCTTGCTGCACAAGAAAAATCAGATCAAAAGATGAGAGAAAGAAAAGCAAGGAAGTAACAACAAAGGTGAAAATGCTATGTTGGGATCCATGCTCAGTTCCCACAGTCCTCTCTGGCTGCAGATGGCTCTTTCCATCTTAAGATCATTGGAACCCGTTTGAATTGTCTCCTTGTTGGGGAGGGCCACGTCCATCCAAATCGATCATCATATAGTGTTGTTGTTGAAGCATATAATGATCTCCTGATCCTGCTCCTTTCCCTCAGCATCAGTTCCTATCAGTCTCTCCAGGTCTCTCTGAAATCCTACTACTGGTCACTTCTTACAGAACAATAATATTCCATAATATTCATACACCATCACTTATTCGACTGTTGCCTAGCTATGGGCATCCACCCAGTATAGGCTGTGTGATTGTAAACAACCTCCCATGTGTCTCAGGAAGAACTGTCCTGTCCATTGGGCAGCAGGTGTCTGTGAAGCACCCACCGTGGGTCCGGCCCTGGGCTGAGGAAGCCCTGCTCTCCCGGAGCATCTCTGAAAGTGGAGGAGCCGACGTGGGCATGTGTACACAGAAAGTACACAGAGTGGGAGGCTTTGGCAGCCAAGGGCCTGGGAAAGGCCTCCTGGGAATGTGGCCCTGAGGTTCCCAGAGTCTGGGCTCAGAAGGGGAGCATCCAGGCAGGGGGGACAGCCAGTGCGGAGACTTGGGGGACAGAGCTCATGAGGGGCTGGAGTAGGAAGGTCAGTGTGCCCGAGGGCAACATGGGTGGATGCAGGACCGTGGAATAGATGGGCTCAGTGCCAAACATTTTGATGTGGATGGTTGGAGAGGGGAGCAAACGCTGGGACTGGCACTTTGCCTTGTTCTTTCAGCCCTCCCCCGCGTCTGTAGGGTTTGAGCAGGGAGTGACATCCTTAGACCTGTGAGCTTCACCCACTAAGCTTCATGAGAGGGGAGAGAAGGCCTTTAGGGTGGGATTGCAAGGACCTAAATGCTGGAGAATCAAACAGGCCCTGCCCTCAGGGTCCTTATATTCTTCTTGGGGGAAACAACACGTATGCAGATAAGTGAACTGGAAATTTGTCTGAAGTGAATTCAAAGTAATTTTTGGCCTGGGGAAGACCCTCCCAACTGGGGAGATCCATCAAGGCCTTGACTAGGAGAGGGTCTACAGGATACTTGGTAATGAAAGCCTGGAGCTAGGACAGTGGGCGTGGACAGGAGGAAACCAAGAGAGGAGACGTTATCATGAGAACAGTTTGGCCCTGGGGGACTAATAATCCTGGCCACAAAGAGCCTGGTGGTGAGTGGGCTGGGGCGAGGGAATACTGCCTTTTTTCTATACTCTGATCCATTATAAGCCAGTATTCCCTCCCCAAACCAGTACAGGCCTTTTATTCTTAATTGTCCCGATTTTTTTTCTTCTCCTTGTTAAAAAGTAATTTAGGGGATGAATGTAATATTTTGGTGTCCAGTAGGGAGAATCAAGCATTAATCACATCATAAGATTGTCTTTCCTTGTCTCTACTACTTTCTTGTGGGTGGAAGGGGAATCCAAGATGACAGCTGGACTAAAGCGAACCCCTAGGGGTGAGAGGGACCTGAGGTCAGCTAGGATACCTCGTCCTGAGCAGGAGGCCCCTTGCAGGCTTCCCCAGCCAGAGCTCATCCCACGGCAGTGGAGAGCACCATGATGGGAAGCTCCTCCCTGCTCCAGGAGCGTCCCTCACTGCTAGGAAGCGGAGCTGCTGTCCCCTTCTCCCCATCACTCCCAGTTCTGGCTCCCCTGTTGAAACCAAAGGCTCTTTTCAAGCCAAAGGTCACGGTCCCTAGCTCCCCGGCTTCTCTGTACAGAGTTCAGAGGGTGCCCTTTTTGCCTTTCTGCCCTGTCTTCTGCCCATTTGGAGTTCAGCAAATCTCTGTTAGTACCGGCTTCCATCGATATTTGTGAAAGGCCCCTGCCCAGTGCTGGGTACAGAAAGACGGGGGCCACACGCCAGCGGTCTGTCCGGGCTCGGGAGCCCTTGCTGACATCTCTACTCGAGGCTGCTGCCAACCTTTCCAGCTCCCTTAGAGGGTTTCTCGGGGATCACTGTTTTTAACATGAGGGACGTTGTGCAAAATCTGGGAGTCCAGTGGGCCCAGGGCTCCAGGGAGAAGTATCGGACAAGAGCGGTCGCCGAGGGCTCCCCCACCAGGGGTGAGGGCTGGCTCTGCTTGGCCGCTGCCATTGGAGGCGACGCTCACGATCACCCCGGCCTTCAGAGCTGAGCAACCACTGAAATGGGGGCTGAGCCACTGGGCAAAGAGCTCGCCCCCGTCTGGTCGTGACCGTCACTGTTGTCTGGCCCTTTCTTTCGCACTCAGGCCTGGGTGCAAGGTCAGGGATTAGTGTTCCCATTTCTCAGATAAGAAGATTGACTGGTTCACAACTGGACTCAGTGTCACGCTGGTCAGGGTCCCAGTCTCCTAACCCTGAGTCCCCATTCCTCCGAGTGGGCCCTGGCACTCCTGGGCTACTTGCACATTTTACAGGCTCAGTCTCTCATGCTTTTGATTGTTCTTGTTGACTCCGATTGACTTTGGCTTCCTTGGTTGTTGACCGATTGGTGCTGACTGGCTCCCTCCAAGTTGGCCACCGTGTGCAAACCCTCCTCTGCCAGCCATGGAAGCGGCAGGCCTGGAGCCAGGGCACGCTCACATTTGGTGTTTCTCAGCCGGAGATGGCGGGCTCCCCATTCTTGGAGGGCTCATCCTCCATTCCTGCTCTCTAAAATTAGCATCACGGGTTTAAAACTAGAACCCAACTCCGTCCCCATGGGCTCCCTAAGAACCTGGGGGGAATCATAGACTCCTGAGCCAGAAGGCATCTCGGACATGCTCCTCGGACACGCTCTGGGCCGTCCCTGACTGGCCCCCACCCTCTCCTGCAGGATTGCCTGGAAGGAGGGGAGGCTCTCGGGTGCTGGGAATCCGGGGCCTTCGCCCCCGAGAAGCTGGGTCCTGGCTTCTGTTCTTCTTATATGACCTCGGATAGTTCCTAGCCATGCCGTGAATATGACTGGCCCGAAGGAGCCATCCAGCCTGGCTGAAGGGTCGTCCGGCTCCTGTTCCTTGGGTTCTCACGTGCCCTGTTAATGTGTCTCTTTCAGATTACTAACCCATCTCATGGAAGAGACCGTGAAGACTCTCTCGAGCGGTGTGAAGAGTACGTTACTAGGCAATCTAGGCCACACCACACCGACAGGATCCTCTTGGTCCATTCGGCACCCTCGTCAATGCAGAAACGCTCTCCTAGCCCTGTGCTCAATCAGTCGACTCTCAGGGAAAGGTAAGGCTCTTCTCCCTCCCGGACCAGGCTTAGAAGGGGGGCTTGGGAAAGTCTCCTACCTCTCTGAACCTCCGTTTCCTCCTCTGTCATTTGTGGGGAACCGAGGCAGCATTCTGGAAAGGACACTGGGGTGGAATTTAGAACATCTGCGTTTGGGTTCCAGCCCTTCCTCTTAAAAGCTGTGAGACTGGACAAATCCTCCAGCGTCCTTGGGCCTCAGCAGCCTCACAAGATCACCCTAAGGGGGGAAATACTCTGAAAATATAATTAGGCACAGAGCCACATGCTCTTAGCGCGGGCGTCACCTCATCAAGGGCAGGTGATTATTTCTCTCACAGGCCTCCACTGGCAAACGTGCCTAAGCAATGGTTGTTGGGGGGGGGGGGGATTTGGCTGATGGCTTCCCAAGTGTGGCAGAGTCAGGGGCCCGCATGGGCTAGAGCTGGGGAGGCCTTAAGTTCCTCCTGGGTAGCAAATAGTAAAGTGCTGGGAGTCCTCCCCGCTGCTTTAGGCCCCTCCGTCTCAGCCAACTGGGGACCCACGGGCCCTCTAGTCTCAGAGACCTGAACAGGAGTCCTCTGTACAACAAGTGGCCCCCAGGCTGCTGCCCTTGCAGATGACCAGGGAGGAGGAGCCGCCTCTGGGGCTTTTGACCTTCAGCTCTGCTTATTGTGCCTTAAATCTTCAGCTATCAGATATTCCTACCCCCCTCCCCCCCAAGGGAAGGAACTCCCTGCCCAGTTTATCAGCTGATTCCCAGACAGACACAGACGGACTTGTCCTGAATGGCCTCAGGGTCTTGTGGGTAGGGGCTCAATCCTGCTCTATTATGGAAGCCAGCCGGGTTAGTGAACTTACTCCTCAAAAGGCCCACTCTCCTTCAGGGGGTAAGGCAGGTAGCCTTCACACCTGGGTGATGGGCGGAAGTGACAAGCCATCAACATCCTTTTTGTGACTTTTTTTCCGGCCTGAAACCCACATGGCCATAGACCCATGAGATGCTGGAGCTGAAGAAGCTCATAGATCCAGGAACATTTGAATGCTGGACCCAATCTGAAATGAAATGGCCTTAAACTAAGCACCTACTATGTGCTAGGCACTGTGCTAAGCACTGAGGATACAAAGAGAGGCCAGAATGTGAGCCCGGATCTCAAGGAGCTCAAGGAGCTCAACACAATCCACAAACATGGGCACGAACAAGCCATGGAGAAGGGAGAGTGGAGATAGCCCGGAGAAGCCAGCAGCATCGAGCATGGTCAGGAAAGGCTTCCTGGACAAGTGGAAGTTGAGCTGGGACTTGAAGAGGGCCCGGGAGGGCTTCGAGGCGGGGGGCACGGCCAGAGATAATGCCTGGAGTCTGGAGGCTAGGCAACGGGTTTTGGGGGGGACACGGAGCTTGAACGAACCTTAGAATCATTCAGTGGATGAGAAGCTTAAGCCCCAGAGCTCAGCTGAGTTCTCCCTTCAGTCATCTTTGGCAATTGTTGCATTTCAAGGGAGATTTCAAAATTGCTTTGATTTGTTTTTCTGTGATAGAGTGAATTTTCCCATGGTTAAAAGAAAAGCTGAGCAGACACCCCCAGTCAATCAGATAGCATTTATTGAAGGCCTCCTGTGGGCCCGGCACCGTGCAGCAAAGGCCCTTCTGCCGAGCCCTCAATCCTCCTGGCTCCCGGTGGCCGGCCCGGCCAGCTTCTGGAATGTCCGAATCAGGAGAAGGGCATTGGCCCCAAGGCCGTCTGGAGGGGAAGGGAGGGAGGAGAAGAAAGGAAAAGGAAGGAGAGGAAGGGGGAGGGAAAGCCACCCCAAGGAATGACTGTTCTCAAAAGCAGCTCCCCAGACCTCGATTAACACAAGCTGGAGAAGAAAGGCAGTGGTCTCGACTTTGAGTCAGAAGAGTGGGCCTCCAGGACACGCTGCCTCTGCCCTTCACTGCTTTGGGAACTTGGCGAGTCCCCTCTGGGTAGTGTCATTGTCTGTAACTTGGCGGGGGGAGGGCTATAACAGGCCCTTCTGGGACAGAGGGGGTTGTGTGTGTCAGGAACACTTGCTGGAAGGCAGGAGAGCTGGCCCAGGTGGGCCCCCTCCAACGGCTGGGCCCCCTCTGGGAGCCTGAGCTTCCTCACCCATGAATGGGCCCTTGTAAGCAGACGCCTGTGCAAAGGGAGCAGGCGATCTTCTCCCTCGCGTCACTGCCGGACTCCGTACTTCTCGTGGCTCTCTGCATGATCCAGAGCAAACAGGAACGCCTTCTCCTGGGCACCGGAGGACTTCGCCCCCGGCCCGGCCCGCCTGTCTGGTGCTCCCTTCCCTCTGTGTCCCCTGGAGAGACACTGGTCTTTCACTGCTCCCCACATTTTGCTTCATCTCTCATCTCCAGGCTTTTGCTCTGGCCGTCCTTCACGCCTGGTATGCCTTCTGAACCCCTCTGCTCTTAGCCGCCAGTGTTTCCTTTAAGATTTGGCTCAAGTGTCACATTATACATGTGTGTAAAAGCAATTTCTCCTCAGATGCCAATACTTTCCCCCCAGAATCATTCTATATGTGTACATATATGTACTTGTACATATATGTCTATGTGTCTGTACATATTGTGTCCCCAGTACAAAGTAAGCTCCTCGAAGAGAGAGGCAGTTTGACTTTTATGTTTGTGTTCCCCGGAAACTGGCTCATAGGAAGTGACTAATGCTTCTGGGTTGATTTGCTCGTTGTCCACAGTCTCCTGTGTTCTTGGCCGGCCCTTCAGGGGGGTGCTGTTACTGGGAACACTGGAACCTCCTGGAGAAGAGAAGGGTGGGAGTGGGAGCAGTGAGGTCATTCCTCACTCAGAATAAAGCCAGAATCTTACATTTAATGCCAACCTGAGAGCTGGGATGGGGCTGCTTCGATGATGCTTGAGGGCTGAGTCCTGTTCATTTTTTTTTTTTTGCATCTCTATATCCACAACACCTTGCAAAGATCCTGGCACATAGTAGGTGCTTCATGGAACATAGTAGGTGCTTCCTAAGTGCTTATGGCATTGTTGAGTTATGTAAAGATGAAACATTGCTTTTTTGTTTCGATTTCTAAAAGTCTGTGATACTCAGAGATGTCAGAATTTTATTTATCTACCATATGGCAGACTTCACATGAAGTGTGTGTGTGTGTGTGTGTGTGTGTGTGTGTGCGTGTGTGTGCGCGTGTGTGTGTCTGCGCCTTACAAGGGACTGCCTGTATTTTAGACCAGAATTTAATTTTTTTTCCTCTTCTCAGTAAACAAAAAAATTAATGTCTTTAGTTGTATTACCAGGGAAGGAAAAATGGTTTTGTCCCATTGATTGTGCCTCAACTTGGCTGGCATCTTTAAAATGAATTATAAGCCATTTTCTGATTAATCTGTCTTTTTTTTTTTTTTCTGAGGCACCGAGCAATACTTCCAAAGTGTTTATATAATCTATTAGAATCGATAAACAATTTAAACTGATGCAGCTGTCGAATGTGTCTGTGTCCCCGGGAAAATTGGAAGTATGACAGAGAATGCACGTATAGAAGTTAGTTTATTTTGTTGATCTGGGCAAACGAGGACTGAAATCCAATGCGCTCTGCTGAGGTGCTGCAGGAAGAAGCTGACAGTGTCACCAAACACAAAACCCAGAGGTCGCGATTGCTTTTAAAATTCTTCTTAGCGATTTTTGGCAAATGCAAATCCGTGCCCTTAATGAGCAGAGGGCTTCGCTTCAGTCCCCTTTTGGGAAATCTATCCACCTGAAATCAATATGAAGAGATCAGATTTCAGAAGCTATTTTTTCCCTAAGATGATTTGAAGTAGTTCGAATATTAATATTCTGATTTAAAATTTGGATTAGGCTTTAGAATTTTTTTAAAAATTAGGCATTTAAACATTAGGAAAATTCACTAAAAAGAAGCTGAGCCTCTCCATGATCACACTTGGAGGTTTGGAATTTTCCAAATGAGGATGTGAAGGGTTCAGGCCCTTCCCTAGCATCCCTAGCATCCCTTATCCCACAGCGCAGACTAGTGGCTGGATTGTGGAGGAGAGCCACGTCAGAGCAGCTTAGCTTCAGCCCCAAGTTCCAAAATCCAAGAATGCCATTGCCATGGGTGCAGCAACACCCCCTTTCTCACACTGATAGGGGATAGCCTAGCAAGAGACCTAGCATACAGTAGGCACTCAGCACACGTTAGGTAAATGGACTTTACCAAATTCTCTTTTATAAATCAATTATTAATTTGGCTGATTTACAAATGGATTACTGGCAACTGCCCTGGTAAGAAGATTAATTTGTGATTTATCATCTTCCTTTTTAATGTGCAAATGTGTGTGCATTTGAAACATGGCATGAATGAAATATGCAAATTGGTCTCCAGTAAAAAGGCCCCAAATTAGAAATCATGAATGGCCTCAGCTTTTTCCAGACTGAAGGCTGAAATGAGTGATGGCCTAGCTCCTCTGTGTCTCGGGCGATCGAGCTGGCCGGGGCAGGCTCCCAGTCACCCAATTAGGAAGGGGCAGGACGTGTCTTCCGAATCCAGATCCGATGGCCCGGGCCCCATCGCCACACCCACACCATCGGGATGATAGACACGGATGGAGTACGTGTGTGAACAAAGCGAAAGGGGAAACCTGCTTGGTTCGTTCAGGGAAGTAGTAAAGATGGCTTATTTTATTCGATGCCATAGGTGAAGTAAGCAGGAGGCAAGGTCTTCAGCATCCTTTGGGGGGGAAGTTCAAGTGCATCTTTTTACTTAATGTGCGGCTCAGATTTGCAACCACATGAGATCCCAAGGGCCAGATCAGACTCACTGCAGTCAAAGGTCCAGACGTGTTGACTCCTGGCAGTTCGGTGACCAGGATACTGCATCTCTCCTCTCTGCCTTCCTCCTGCTTAGAGTCCTCACCCCCTCCTCTTGGTCTGCCTTCAGGACTCAGTCAGCAAGTTCTGCCAGGGGCCTTCCCGAAGCACTTAGCATGGGCCAAGCAGGCGATCGTCACTGGGGATACAAAGAAAGGCACAAGCAGGCCCTGCTTTCAGGGCACTCTGACAGCCGGGGGAGCCTGGGACGGGGATAATGGGGGAAGGGCCAGAGAAGTCTGCCTCCAGGGGACTTGGAGGGCCTGCCTCGTGCCACACGATGCTGCCAAGGTGACAAAGGGCTGCTGATGCCATCGGGACGTGATGTGGGAAGCTGCCGGAGCCTACGAATGGGCTTCCGGCTTGTGACATGCTCAGACCTGCACATGGGAAGGTCCTTTCGGCAGCTGGTATGTTAGTTCAGGCCTGGGCCGATGGGGCCTGGGCCAAGATGGTGGCTGCCTCCAAGGCGTGTATGAGAGTGATTGGGAAGGTCAAATTGGCGGGATTGGGGGGGGGGGACAGGTGAGGGTGATGGCACAGGGACGCAAGCCTGGGTGCCTGGGAGGATGGAGGATGGAGGGGGAGGGGAAGGAAAATGTTGTATGGAACACGTTTCCAGTTAGAGGTGTCCAGTGGGGAGTTAGAGATGTGGCTCCAGCATCAGCAGAGGGGCTGGGTCTCACTAAGTGGGTTTGAACGTCATTAGCGTAGGGATGCTAGTCTGATCCAAGGGAGCCGATGGGATCACCAAGCAAAATAATATCGAAGAGAGGGTCCAAGGCAGAGCCCTGGAGACCCCCACAATTAGCAGGCTGGGCCCGGATGACAATCCAGAGACTGAGGAGGAGTTCGCCAGCTCCCACCGTCTACCTCATTCAGATACCTTCCATCTACTCTATATCTACCTGTAGAGGTTCATAAATGCTTCTGTGCCTAACTCTATATTGTCTGTCCCACTTTCTGAGATGAGGGACTTTTTTTTTCCATTCTTTGTATCGGTGCTTAGTATGATGGCTGGAACACAGGAAATGCTTAATATAAATGCTTGTTAACTGACTGCCATGCTTGGCACATGGTTGGAGATTGGAGAATCTCTGCCTGAATTCTCCAGGGAGGGGGCTCTCTTCCCCCACGTCAGCCCATTACCCTTTTCTAGAGATCTGGTTGTACAAAATGTGTCTTTACATCAAGTACAATTCTGCCTCTCTACGATTCCACCCATTGCCCTCTTTGGCAAAGCAGAATATGTCTTTTCCTTAAATAACAATATTAGAACTGATCATTCAGTAGACATTTCTTAATGTACCAGGTGCTATGCTGAGCATGCTGGGGATACCAAGAAAAAGCCCTTGTCGGGCCCTCAAGATGCTGCATTCTAATAGGATATACAAGATCGAGTTCCTTTCATCTGCTCTGGATACCTCTTGTATTTACGTCATTATTTATGTACATATTTATGTATTTAGGGACTGGGCTGTTAGCTTTCTCTGTGTGCTGGTCTCTTAGCACAGTGATTGGCACACGATTAGCATTTAATAAATACTTTAATGTTTATAGGCAGTAGGGAAGGACCAATCGATAAGGAGAGGTTAAAGGTTAGAGTCGGGGAGAATGACATGGGGGCACTCTGCTGGAGAAGATGGGATCATGGGTACACATAGGGGTTGACCTTGACCAGCAGAATGGCCACCTTATTGTCAGCAATTGTAGGAGGAGAGGGGGAGGATGTCAGAGCAATGGGAGATGAGATGAGGGGAGAAGAGGAATTCTCTAGAAGATCCCAATTGGTTGTTAAAGTATAAGGCATCATGAGAAATGGAGGGGGAGACAAGGTTTTGGAGAAGCTGCTGTGGTGAGTGAGATGGGGAAACAGGAGGAGATTGCCTTGTTATGGTGAGGGCCCACCTGGAGACTTTATAGTGGATCTGGTCAGAACGGTCTGGTGACTTCCTCCCGTTCTAATAAGCAGTATGCGAAAGAGTGAAGGAGGTAGAGGATGGGAGTCATCCAGGGTTGGAGCTTGCCAGGGCATGGCCAGCAAGAACAGTGGTCCAGATTGAGAAGAGAAGGGGGGAGGATTTGGTGCTGTACAAAGGTTAAAGGGTAGAGTTAGAGGGAGTCACATGGACAGATGGAGAGAGAAAGGATTATGAGCACGAAAGTAGATGGTGAGACCATCGCTGTACAGAGATGGATTAGAGAGCTGAGGTCATTGGGATATTGAAAGAAGGTAAAAGCGTTCTTGAAGTTCCCCTCAGGGAGTGAAGCAGTCCGCTAGAGAGGAAAACTGTGAGCCCAGTATTGAACTCATTGAGAAAGGAGGGAGAACGTGCTGAGGTCGGTAGACAGTGGCCAACCGTGGCTGCCAAGCGATAGTGTCACGGAAGGGCAATGGGGAGCCAGGGATGCTCGAATTGGGAGCATGAGTGAAAATAGAACTAGTGCTAAAGAGGGTGGCAAGGGAAGCTGGGGCCTCTGGGAGAGCTAGGTCCCAGAAGGGCAAGAAATGGAAAGAGTGAGAAAGGTGGAGGATGCAAAGAAAGGGCTCATTGTGGAGCCGGCGTCCCAGAGGGCATAGCAAAGGAGCAAGCGGATGTGGGATGGGACCTTGTAGAAGAAAGTTTGGGAAGAGCGGACAGAACTGGGAGTCAAGAAGATCTGAATTCAAATCCTGCCTCAGACACTTAGTTCCTGTGTGACCCCAGTCAAGTGACTGAAATTCTCAGCACTGTCTAGTCTTCTGTAAAATGAGGGAAAACAATATCATCTCCCCCAGGGTTATAGAGTGCATCAAATGACTTTCAAATAGATTTTGGAAGTGCTAGATATTACTGTTATTGTTCTAAGAAAGTCAGAGACCCAGTGTCACTGGCAGGGGGAGGGTGCTGATCATTGGGCAAATTGGAGGGCCGACAAATACAGGTGCTTCGGAGGTCCCCAGTCATCAGCTTGTGTCCCAGCAGCCCTCACGTGCCCGGCCCTCCCATCATCACTGGGAAAGGCCTGGCACAGTGTGGCCTCTGGCTGGGAAACCTCCAAGGGAGGAGGCCAGAGGTGGTTTGTCCCAGAAGCCTCTGGGGGCAAGGAGCTTGGTCAGCCAAGTCATGTCCTGGGGCCAGGCCAGGGGCAAACTCCTTCCTCCTTCAGCTGATGCTGGGACTGCATGGACCCTAGTGCCCGTCCCCACTCTACCCTCTCCTGGATGCCTTTCAGTGCCCTTATCTTTCCTAAAATCTGGCTCCCGGATCCAAACCCAGTCATCCAGTGACAGCGAGCCTCTCCTTCTGAGCACTGAGTGTGGCTGTTCCTCACTTGCCAGGTCACAACTGACTGATTTGACTGGCTCTCCCAGCCCCTCCTGCCATACTGACCACTACCTCCCAGAGGCTCTGCGGCTTCTGCTCTAACTTGTACCTAAGTCTCCCTTAGTGGGGAGCCCTGCGTCCCACGGCGGTCTGTGTCAGTGCGAGAAAGTCGTATGTACGGCCCCCTGGGCCTACTTCTCTCATTGGAAGTCAGAACAAGACTTCCCTCGTGTCACCCCTTCGAATTCTTGCCTAGCTGAATGGCTCCCCCATTCAGTAATATTTTTTTAATAAATAATAAAAATAAAAATAAATAATAATAAATTTAAAAATTGATTAAAACCCAAATGGAGGAAATTCATCTGAATTACATTTTGTTTTTTGAAATTTTCCCCAGCAAATTCTAGGCTTTTTTGAATCTTTTTGGATCTTAATTATACTATCGGTTGTGGAGAAGGGGTTGGGAAGGAATAGCTGTCTGTACTTGGGAACTGGAAAGGGCTCCCCACCGGTCTTCCTACCACGAGCTTGTCTACAAATAGTATCTCTTGTCATTTGTGTCTGCAGATATCATTCAGATTGGTGTTCACCTGCAAACTCAGATGAAATACATGAGCGGGTAAAAAATGTATTGAAATCACACGGGGCTCATCAAAGATGTCTATATGTAAGTGTAAGTTTCCTGGGAGCTTGGGATTTCTACAAAGCACAGGTAACGCGGGTGTGAGGATGAAAGTCTTGAATTGTTTTTCTATGTTATTTCCATGCTATTTCTATTTTTACAATTTCTGTGGATTGGCCCACGGTAAAAGCTTGATGAATACTCGGTTGCTCACTCTATTATCTGTCTGTCTCTCTATCCATCTCTCTGTTCATCCATCTCTCTATCTCTTCATCTGTCTTGTCTGTATCTCTCTATCCCTTCATTCATCTCTCTTGTCTGTTCATCCATCCATCTATCTCTATCTCCCTATCCATCTTTCCATTCATCTATCTCTCTCTATTCGTTTATTTCTCTCTCATCTATCCATCCATCTCTCTATCCATCTCTCCATTCATCTAGCTTGTCTGTCCATCCACCTCTATCTCTCTAGCCATCTTCTTCCTGTCCATGTTTCCATTCATCCATCTCTCTCTCCATCCATCTCTCTGCCTCTCTGTAGTCCCCTCCACTGTCCATCCCGTCATGCTGCTCTGTGGCGGTCCTCTCTGGCTGCCCCTCTAGCTTCAGCCTTCCCTCTCTGTCTGTCCACACTCAGTTGCCAAGGCGATTGCTCTGAAGTTCATGTGTGACCCTGCCATTCATCCCTCTGCACAGAAAGGAGGAGGAGGGAAGAAGCCTGCATTTACAGGCTCCTTGTTAGCTCCAGGATCAAACATAACGTTGGGTTTAGCTTCTGAAGCCCTGCGTTCCCAGGCCTTTGAGGCTTTTCTCTCCTCCGTGTGCTCTGTAGCCCAGCCTCCCCCCGGGCCTCCTGGATCACCTTCCATGTATGTTTTCTGGGGATCTGGGGCGGGCCCCCATTAGAGCGTGAGCTTCTTGAAGGCAGGGCCGAGGCTTTTGTCTTTCTTTGCTAGCCCTAGGTGTGGTATATAAGGTCTCATAGGGCCATGTGCTGGCCCCTGGTTAGTAATGGGAGGACTCAAAAAGTGGGAGTGCTCCCTGGAGGCTTTCCCCTCAGTCCTCCCATGGAGTGCCGTTTGGGTCTGTCTCGGCCTGACGCTTACCTAATCAGTTGCCTGCCACGTCCTGTGGATTTGACCTTTGTAGCTTGGTCCCCCTTTGCCCCTCTCCCAAGGCCCCCACCCCTCCAAAGCAGGTTCTCATCACCTCACTCCTGGACGACTCCAGTCCCTGCTGGAAGGTCTGCCCGCCTCTGTGTCTCCAGGCCATCCCCCACTCAGGCGGTAGAGCTGGATGGCACAGCGTACCGACTGAGGATCCGAATGCTGAACCAGCCTCAGACATTTACAAGCTGTGGGTGATCGTGGTCAAGACCTTTTAGTGCTAGCTGCCTCAGTTTCTTTGTCTGTAAAATGGGGACAATAACACCTACCTCTCAGGGTGGTTATGAGGATCAAGTGAGGTAACAAATGAGGACTTGGCCCTACGCCGGGAGAGTTCTATATAAGTATTAGCTTTCATCATTATCATCATCATCCCTGTAGGACAGATCTAGAAACATCACCACCACTCTCCAATCCAGGGGTCCCCTAGCACCTCCAGAAGCAAATATAAAAACATCCTCGTTGAAATTCAAAGCCCTTGTAACCTGCCGCCCCCTGCACCTGCCCAGGCTTCTTACCCCTTCCTCCTCTTCCTCCTGTACTCTGGGAGCCAGGGGCATTGCCCCTCCTCCTGACATCCGGCCATTGTCTGCCCTTCCTCCTCATCTCTACCTCCTGGCTTCCTTCAAGGCCCAGCTAAAATCCCTCCTTCTGCAGGAGCCTTTCCCAGTCTTCCCCCATGCTTTCTCCCTGGTGATTATTTTCAGTCTTTTCCAGTTTATCCGGTTTCTTTGTAGCTGTCTGCAGGCTGCCTTTCCTCCCCCATTGCTCTGTGAGCTTTTAGTGAGCAAGAATTGCCTTTTGCCTTTCTTTGCATCCCTAGCCCTTAATGCAGTACCTGGCACATAGTAGGTGCTTAATAAGTATTTATTGCCTGACTAACTTGTTTACATTGTAAAGGGTTAACTTTTTTCAATTACATGTAATAGCTTTTTCTCATTATGGAGCTTATATTTTACTGCTTCTGAATCTTAGCTCTGACAAGTCAATGAGTTGATTTTAGCTGACTCAGGAATTGCTCCTACACTAATAATAAGTCTTTCCTTCCCATTAAAATATAAGCTCTCCTCTTCTTTATGATGTCATTTGTTGCTTGGCATAGAAAGTGCCTGCAATTTCTTCTCTCAAAGCAATTGTTGAGGATACCGAGGCGTGAGATTTCTGGGAGCTCTCCAGGCCTTGGGCTTCCTTTATTTTCTTCCCCTGAGCCACGCTTTCCTTATCCTTCTCCCCTTCCTCACTTTTTTGTCAACTTTATATTGAAGTCACCTAGTGTGGGAGTATATGTTGATTTGATTTAGAGACTTTTATTAGAATCCTTTATAGAATTTTTCTATCATTTCATCCTTAACCACCCACTTTAGTGCATCAGCCAAAAATCATTTTCATGGTGGTCTCTGGGTATATTGGATTGGCATAGGCCTTAGACTGGATTTTACTGGGTGACAAACTCCTCAGTGGTGGTCAGCACTTCTCTGCAGCATATGCTCTTGGAGAGCAGCCGAGGCATTAAAGCGTGGACCCAGGGCTCCCTTGTTCCAAGGCCAGCTTGCCACCCATGATGACACCCAACTTCTGACAAAGGCTCCTTTGTGTTCTTAGAAGTGCAAGAGTGAAGGGGGAGGAAGTGCTTCTTGTGAAGAGGGAATGTTCCTCCACTCTACTCTCCTACCTCTAGGCAAGCATCGGGCCGGTGACTGAGTCCTCCTAAAATGAGGGAATGAGATGTTTGCAAAACCCTTTGCAAACCTAGATGCTCTATAAATGCCCAAGCATTATTATATTACTGCAGAATGTGATGGGCAAATATCCCACAAGATCTTGCCTTTGATGTGCCACGAAGCTCGCTCTGCCAACCACTCTATTCTTCCAAAGATTACCCATGAGCCATTCTACCATTTCCCTGAAACTCCCTCCTCTCTTCTGGTTTTATTTGGAGCAAGAATATTGCAAAGAATAGGATGCAGCCTTCACAGCCATACATCCATTCATTATTCTTTGGACAAGGATCTTGGTAGCAATAGTCAAAAGAAAATAAGAACATTTCTAGGTGGTCCACAGACTGTGGACACACAGAATGCTGTGCTTAGCATTCTGTCTCCTTGTTTAGCATTCACTTCTCTGCCATTGAGATGGTAGAAGAGGGCCCCACAGCACACGAGGTGCCTCTTTGGGATTGCCAGGACCAAAGACTTCATCCCAAAGGGGAATGTGCCCCTCCATGGTTAGCTGGGGCAGCCTTTCAAAAGAAACTCTTGTCGGCTCTCTGCTCTCATCAAAGCTTTCTTTACAGCCTGCACAAACTTCCAGAACCTCATTTCTTATGGAAATGCCCCAGAGATTCATATAGTTGGGGGGGAACCACACATCCAGAAAATTCACTGCACAAGGTGAGGAAAGCTTCGAGGAGGCTCCACTTCTTTGCTTAATGCTATCTGTCTGTAGCCCACCTTGCTACTTCACAGCTGTTGAGCCCTTATTAGCCACGCCCCTTCAGTGGGCCAAGGGAAGCTGGGTTCAGCCTACCTAGGGCAAGGAGAGAGAATTCCTTTGACCAGCCCTAGAATGAGAGCTGTGGGCCTCCTACCATCTGTACTTTGACTTTTCTAAAGCTGGCAATAAAACCCTTTCATTTGCTTTTTCAACCCATCATCTCCCAGCAGCCAGCTGAAGGCCTTGCAAATTTTACTGAAGCAGGAGAGAGAGTGTTGGACAGTATACAAGGAGACGCATCCCTAGTCTCTCACCTCCTGTGTCTTTCTGAGATCTTCTGCCAAAGTGACCTCAAGACCCCCATTGGAGATCATCCATTTCATGGGTACTGGAGGAGGAGGATGTGGTGTGGGCCTGACCCGCTTCCTTTTCTGGGACAACAGAGCCTGATGATGTCTTTTAAAATTCGTGACATTTGTCTTTTTATCATTATGTACCTGACAAACATCAATAAACATCAACATTTCTCTGTAACGAAGAACAGAAAAAGCACCAATCTTCACAGAGCCCTGGGGTTGTTTTTTGATATTTCAAAATTACTGTGGCAGAGCCAACACTGTCCAGCTTATGTCCCTCTCCGAACTCCTTTTGGCTTCCTTTGGTTTATTTTTTAGTGACCCATTAAGGATCTTATTTCTCTCCTTTTTAAAAATTTCACTATTACTACTCTCCAGTTACTGCCACAACTCTCCCCTGAACCAATTTAAAAATAAAAGGCTGCCCTTCTCATAAATAAGCACTGCAGTCCGTACACTGGCCGCATTTGCAAATGGAAGTCTTGGATCCGACCATGATGGTCTCTCATCAGGAGTTGTTGCTAAGGCCTGTGTGGGTTCAGGTAGCTGGCCTCCCGGAGCTGGATGACGCCTCTGGGCCTCTATCCAAGGCATCCATTTCTGGAACCGCTTCCTTACTTAGACCTGTTGGGCTGCTGTTTCTTGCTCCAGAGCTCCTGTTCTTTTGATCCTTCTGGAGCAGGCCAGGATTCATGCCATCATTCATGCTCAGATAGGTCTGTACAGTTGGGCTTGAGGACCCCAAAGCCATTTGGATTCTTGGAAAGTGCCCCCATTTTCTCAGCTGCTTCCTGTTCTCCTGTTCAACATAGAGCCCAGCCCCTGGCCCATCTGTGGTGCCAGTTCAAAGTGTGTATCTTTTGATAGGTTTGTAGGCTTCCCCCTCCCTAGAGAAATGGGGAGTGGGAGGAGCCTGAATGTACGTCCCAGCTGCATCCTTGTCATGTGTCACAGAGTAAATCACTCTCCTTCTTTGGGCCTCAGTTTCCCCACCTGTGGTTCTCTCATTCTCTCCCTGCCAGCTCTCAGACATGATAATCTTATGACTTGCCTTCATTCTAATTTTTCCTGCCTCGGAAAATTCTTCTCTGTCGCTAATCCCAAGATGCTCTTCTGCAGAGCTTGAGAGGGGGTGGGTAGCCATAGCCTAGGTGCTGGCACTCAGTGTTCTGCCCACGCGTTTTGTTTTCAGGGTGGACTATCTTGGATCAGTTTCCTCTGACTTTCAAATGCACTTGAGATGATAAAGTAGCGTTATGGGAGCTGCGAGTCTCTGATGAATGTTTACCTGGCTTGAACCAGAGCCAATGATTCCAGATCACTTGAGTATGACTGCTCAGCCACAAATACAAAATAAATGGATTAGTCATTCTTCTGAAGAGCTCATCCAGCTGAGGAGGCCGTGTGGTTTTACTTTTCCAGAGTGTGCTTTTTCAGAACGTATTTTATTGATTTCATTATGAAATTGTTGGCAAAGATCACTTTTATTAGATCATCTTTAAAAACAAACAAATGCTTATTTCTATAAAATAGTAAGCTTAGCGGATCTTTATATAGTACATTCTAGCCATTCTGTACAATTCAATAGGCATTTATTAATCACTTGCTGTGTGTAAGTTCTTGCAGTCCACTAGATGCTAGGACCCGGACACAAAACCCAAACTGTCTTTTCCTCTGGTGTGCACATCCGAAGTCTTTGTCCCAGAAAGGGAGTGGAGGTTCAGAGAAGGTTAAGTCTCACCAGAAATCATCCGCTCCTCACCCCTCCCAGCCCCCCTGCACCTGTTATCGGCTGAAGCTGTTATCTGTTATCTGTTCTATGCTACCAGAAATTTCTGCAGAAGGGGCTAGACAGGAATCTGGCCCTGAAGTCATGCTCAGTCCTTGTCAGAGACCGTCACCCTGAGTTATGGGGGGCACCAGCATGGCAGCCAAAGGAGCTGCTAAGCCAGAGAACTAAAGAGCAGAGGGAGTCGACAGGACACTAGGATAAGATCTTGAACTTAAGTAGATAAATTTGCAGGAAAAACAACATCAACAGAAGGAAATGTGGGCTCCAGATCTAGCAAACAAGGTGAAGCATCATGAACAAATAAAGCAAATTGAAGAAAAATGATTCTTCACTTGATAAGATGGAGGACTCTGGAATGTGAGGAGTACATGGAACCACTACATGCTGTTCCTGAGTAACTTTTTTATGTTTTAAAATAAATTTTAAATTTTTAAAAGATATTTCCATATTTATCATGTTGTACAAGAAAAATGAAACCAAAAGAGAAAAAGCCACAAGAAAGAGCCAACAAAGGCAAAAATACTATGCTTTGATCCACATTCTATTTTTTTTCCGAATGCAGATGATTTTCTATCCCAAGTCTATCGGAATTGTCTTGAATCACCTCACTGTTGAGAAAAGCCAGTTCCATCACAGTTGATTCTCACATAGTTTTGTTGTTACTGTGTACAAAGTTTTCTTGGTTCTGCTCGCTTCCCTCAGCATCAGTTCATGTAAATCTTTCTAGACTTTTCTAAAATCAGCCTCTTCATCATTTCCTGTAGAACAATAAAGCCATTGGGTTCCTCTATCATAACTTATTCAACCTTTCTCCAATTGATGGGCATTCATTCTATTTCCGATTTCTTGCCACTTCCAAAACCGCTATCTCTTTCGGACATAGGCCCAATAGTGACACTGCTAGGTCAAAGGGTGTGCAGTTTTATTGCCCTTTGAACATTGTTCCAAATTGCTTTCCAGAATGGTTGGATCTGTTCACAACTCCAGTAATGCATCACTTTTCCCACATTCATTCCAATAGTTATCATTATCTTTTCTTGTCATCTTAGCCAATCTAAGAGGTATGAAGTGGGACCTCAGAGGTTTGTCTCAATTTACATTTCTGTAATCAATAATGATATGGAGAATTTTTATATGACTATAATGACTTTAATTTTTTCATCTGAAAATTGTCTGTGCATATCCTGTGATCATTTATGAATTGGGGAATAATTTGTATTCTTATAAATTTGACTTAGTTCTTTATATATTTTAGAAATGAGGTCTTTTAAAAAAATACTGGCTGTAAAAATTGTTTTCCAGTTTTCTGCTTCCTTTCTAATCTTGGCTGCATTGTTCCTGAGTAATTTAAAAGAGAAATGAGAATTATGAGAACAGAATTTATAGCCTGCCTTAACGGCATAAATAATGGCAATCTGCAATGGCAAGCTTCACCAAAGAAACAAAAGAGAAAATGATAGATTAGGAATGCAAATACACAGATGCGAAGGGCATCTTAGAAGAAGTGAAGCAGAAAGCAATAACTTTTTAAAAATAGGCTCACTATGTAAAGAAAACATATTGATTTCAAAGACACACTGTGTAGAAATAACTTAAGAATCATAGCTTTCCCAGAAGACTCTGACAAGACAAAAAAAGCCCTTAAAATCATAATGAACAAAATGATACAAGAAAACTGCCCAGAATTTTTGAACATGGAAAAAGAAATTGCCGATTGAAATAATCTACAAATTCTCTTCAGAAAAAAATAAAAAACTTCAAACTCCCAAGACATCTATATAGTGATTAAATTTAACAATCCAGTTCAGAAATGAATTCTGTATGAAATCAGAAGAAAGACCTTCAAATACAAAAGTAAGGAAATTAAAATAGCACAAGATTTTTGTTCTCCTGCCAGAAAATGCAGAAGTGAATAGAGTCATATTCTGAAGGGCAGTGAAGCTCAAGACACAGTTCAGGATGGCCTATCCAACAAGTCTGAGCTTAACCATAAATGGAAAAGAAAAGATGAGCGTTCCATAATAAAGAAGCACTAGAAACATTCTTTGAATAAAAACCAGATCTGAAGGGATTATTAGTTTCTTGAACACCCCAAGCTGCAGGACAGGTGAATAAATGCAGCAGCCAGGGATAGCAACACCACCAGAACGACACCAGAGATACCAATGAGAGACTTCTTCCTAATGTACACAAGGAGACGGGAATGAGGGCTGAAGTAAGGTGTAGATCACAATTAAGAGACAAGTTGGGAGTGTTATGGACAGACTCTGTTACAGACCTGACACAGGGTGAATCAGTGTTATTTGTGGGAGGTACATGAAAGTGGGGGTGGGGAACAGGGGGGATGGAGGGAAGGGTGTAATGTACCTAGGAAAGGATCACCCTACCATCAGTGATGGGACAGTATGAACCCAGGAAAGAGCAGGTAACCAGAGGGAAGGTTGCTTAATCAGGGTCGTGCAGGTGGGGGGCAGCGTTCTCTCTGTCACCTGCCGGAATTGATGGTGATCTGAGAATGAGGCACATGGAATAGGGTATCTGTGGGCCAAGCCCCACATGTCAAGGAGAGACCAGGATGGCCACCTTGGAAGTTTGGATTGCATGAGAAGTACAGAGAAGAGAGAGACTGAGTACTTACAGACGTCATGAACCAGAGAACGAGCATCTAAAGTAGACAGGATAAATTAAAAACACAGAACAGAGAGGACAGCTGGAAAAACCTCTCTGAAGAGATACAAAAAATAAAATTAAAAAAGGAACAAAACTCGTTGAAGGGGAGAAAAGGAAAAAGCAATCTATCTGACTGAGAGAGGAAAAAAAGGAGGAGAAAGCTATAAATAGGAAGAAAAAGGAACAAACAAAACCTTCAAGGCAAGGGTAGCGAATGGAAAGGCTGATAAGAATTAAAGAGCTAGTGGGAATAGGGCCATCTTCAAAATGAATGGGCTAAACTAAAAAAGGAAAATAATACTGTGTTTACAATAAATGAAGGAAAATCATATTGTGAGAAAAACAATATTAGAATCAAATGGAGGACAAAATAAATCTGATTCTCATATACTTATATATGAATGGATTAAATAACACAGTATAATCAAAAAGAGGGACAGTTTGGATAAGAAAACAAAAGCCTGCAATCTATTGCTTACAAAAACACAAGAAAAAAGACATGCATGAAATTAAACTGAAGATATGGAGGAAAATTATTATGCATCCAAGTGAATCTAAAAAAATTAAAATACAGAAAACAAAAGCCAGGAGTTTCAAACATGCTATCTGACAAAGTAAAAACAGAAAATTTAAAGGCACAAACAAGGAAACAACAACGTGTTGGAAGGAACTATAAGCAACAAACCAATATTTTTAATAAACTTCTATGCTTCAAATTCCTTTGCATCAACATTTATGAAGGAAACATTGAGCTATGAGAAGACATAACCATAACACAATAGCAACAGATTTTAGTATCCCTCTAGCAAATCTGAAAAAGTCTAACAGATAGACCAAAGAAAATATAGAACTAAACAAATTTCTGGAGAAACTTGTGTTAAAGGACTTACAGTGTCATCTAAAAGGGGCTGCAAAGGAATGTAAATATTCTGATCACCCCATGAAACTTTTACAAAAATTGACCATGTGAGTCAAGGAAATTCCAATAGATTTGGGGTGGAAAATGCCATCTACATCTAGAGAGAGAACTATGGAGACTGAATATGAATCAAAGGATAGTATTTTCACATTTGTTTGGGTTTTTTCTTGTGTTAATTTTCCTTTTGGTCTGATTTTTCTTGCATAACATGACAAATATGGAAATATGTTTAACCCTATATTGGATTGTTTGCTATCATGGGAAGGGAAGAGGTAAGTGAAGAAGGGAGAAAAATTGGGAACACAAAGTTTTACAAAAATAAATGTTGAAAATTATCTTGACATATGTTTGGAAAAATAAAATAATATTGAGGAGGGAATTAACCACCTCTCAGTAGAGAGATACTGCAAATAAATGTAAAAGTAGTTAAAACATCTTTTATAAACCATAATGCAAAATAGTCATGGTTCAGGGACTATGAACAAAAAGCAATCCCAAATGGAAACTTAACAATGAAATCCTTAATAATGAGGGGGTCAGAGAACAAATCATAGACAATTATGTGGAAGAAAATGATAATGATGAACCAACATACCAAAACTTCTAGGGATGTTACAGATAAAGCAGTTCTCAGCGAGGCGGGGAGGGGAAGTCACATCCTTACAAACATACATTAATGAAATAAAAAGAGAGATTAATGAACTTAAGATTCATGTAAAAAGTTAGAAAGCGAACAAATAAACTAAAAAATGAGAGATAATTTGAGGAGAAGCATAGAAATAATAAAACTAAAAACTGAGTCTTTGAAAAGATTAATAAAAATGACAACTGTTTAGCAAATATGGTTAAAAAGAAAGCAGAAAGTCAAGTCAATGAAATAGCATATGAGTGAGATGAAATCCCAACAAAACCAGAACCAAAAAGAATAATCGAAACATATACCTAATTACATGCTAACAAAACTGCAAACATAAAAAATAGAGGAATAACTTTAAAAATGTAAAGTACTCAAAACTATCCAAATAACAAATAAATAAAAGATCTTAAATAACCCAACCTCAAAAAAAGGAAATAAATTTAGCTGAAAAGGAACTGTCAGGAAAAAGTTATTTGGTCCTGATGAATTCACAAGAGAATTCTAGCAATTTTTTTTGACAATAAAAAAACACCCATATTATCAATTATTCTCAAAAGCTGAGAAAGAATACTACTAGAATTCTTTTATCCTAGCACCTAAACTGGGAAAGTATAAAGCTCAGGAGGAAAACTAGGCCAAAATGATTAATGAATATTGATTCAAACATTTTAAAAAGAATTCTGTCAATGAAACTATATAGCATTCTATCCAAGAAATCATTCGTTATGACCACATAAGCTTAATACCAGCCAGGAATGCGAAGATAGTTCAACATTAGGAAAACAGTCAATAAAGTAAATCATATTAAAAGCCAAAACATTTAAAAACCACATGGTCATCTCAATGGATGCATAAAAACCCTTGACAATGTATCATTCTTTTGTGCTAAAAAAACCCTATTAAGTATAGGCATTGAAGGCCCTTTTTTTTTTGATACAACGAAAAATATGAAATTAAAAAAAAAAAAGACAAGGCAAGCATTCAATGCAATGAGGATATACTAGGACCTCTTCCAATAAATAGGAGAGCCAAAGAAGGATGCTTTCTCTCTATTGTTTGCTATAGGTTTGGCAACTTGGTACAGTCTCCCTCGCTTAAATCCAATTCACGGGCATGTCATGGCATCAGGTCCCTGATGGACCTGGTAGTCTTTGAGAACAAAGGACCACCACCAACAGCAACAGGTCTGGAAATGCCAGCAATAGCAATAAGATGATAATTTAAGATTATACGGATAGGTAAAGTATAGATAAAACTATTCCTGTTTGCTAATGATAAAATGGTATACTTGAAAAATTCTAAGGAATCAGCAAATTAATTGAGACAATAACAACAGAATTGTAGGCTACAAAATAAATCCTTAAAAATCAATAGCATTTCAACATAACAATAAAAAATCCAAGAAGCAACAAAAGGAGAATACTATTCAAAAATAAAATTCATAAAATACCTACCAAGGTGTGCACACACACACACAAAAGCATGTATAGATACAATTACAAACTTAATTAGCTAAAGGAATATTCAATATTTAGGGCTAGGCAGTACCAATATAATAAAAATGACAACACTACCAAAGTTAATTTATATTTTATTGCTGTGTCGATTGAATTACCCAGGGTTTATGCTATAGAACTTGATAAAATAACAAAATCCACTTGGAAAAACTTAAGATCTAGTATGTCCATGGAAATGACTAAAAGAAATAGGGATAAAAGGGGAATATCATTCATAGCCCTCAAACTATGCTATAAAATAGCCACCATTGAAACTGTCTGGTACTGGTCCTGGTTAAAAAAAAAAGACCAGTGAAACAAGAAAAAATCTTAAACTATAGCCCAATGTTTGATAAAAAAGAAAACATAAGTTACCTAGAAAAATAATCCTTATTTAATAAAAACTTCTGGGAAACCTGGAAAGCAGTCTGTCAAAAATTTAGGCTAGTCTAACATATCACACTACATTCCACAATACTGCCTGCTAATAGCTTGGAGAAGTTTATGATCTGCTGCTTTTATTAAAAATCATGCTGCATAAAATTAGAAGAACAGATCACATACCTCTCACAGCTTTCAGATATATATTTTAAAATATATTTTATTTCATTAAATTTTCACAATTACATCCATTAATAGTTAATATCCATTTTTTAAAATTTTGGATTCCAGATTTGCTCCTTTCTGTTCCTATCCATTTCTCTTGAGAAGGTGAGCAATATTAATTATACACGTGAAGTCTTGCAAAAGATATATACATATTAGCTAAATTGCAAAATAACAAAGACAAAACAAGAAAAATTGAGTTTAAAAAAAAGTGTACTTCAATCAATCTACAAAGTTTATCACTCTCTCTGGAGGTGAATAGCATTTTTCATCAGGGGGTCCTTTGGAATTGTCCTGAATCACTGTTATGATCGCAGTAGCTGTCTTTCTCAGTTGACCATAGGAGACATATTTTTAACAAATAAGAGATAGAAGCAATTGTAAAAATATAAAAAACATCACTTAACTTAAACTGAAAAAAAGAAAAACTGCACAGACAAAATTAATACTCCTATGAAAAAGGAAAATGGTCAAGTGGAGAAAAATAATTTTTTCCAATAAGGGTTTAATATTTAAGATATATAAACAATTTATGCATGCATATATATATGTTTGTGTATATATATATATATATATATCCATGTATATGTATATATATATATATATAAATGAAAAACTAATTCCCCAGTAGAGCAGTAATTAAAAATATGCACAATTTTAAAAATAATTTCAAAGATTTCACAACCACGATCAAAACAAGGTTTCATCTTACACCCTGAACATTAGCATAGATTAAAAAAATTATAATAGTGTTGGAAGAGTTGTCAAACCATAGGCCCAATAATACATTTTGTTGGAGCTGTGAATTAGTAGAATCCTTCTGAAGAGATTTTTTTGAATTATGCAAATAAAGTGACTAAAATGTCTATACTCTTTGAATTAGAAATTCTGTTACTGGACCAGTACCCAAAGGAAGACATTAACAACAAAAAGTCCCTACATTTACACAATTATTATATTTATAATTATAAATAATTATATTTACAAAATTTAAAATTTTGATAACAACACTTTTTTGATGAGCATCTATTGGGGAATGGCTAAACAATGTCATACAAAATGTCATACAAAAATTTTATGGAATACTATTGTGTTGTAAGAACTGATGGATGTGATGAATATACAGAAGCATAGAGAGATCTGTATGGACTAATGTAGAATGGAATAAGCAGACCCAAGAATACTCAGTAACTACTATGATGTAGATAGAAAGAATGACACTCCAAAAAATCAAAAGTTAATGTAACAAAATATCAGGATCAGTCAGGCCATATTGTGGAATGTAAGGTGATATGTTAGACTAGCCCAAATTTTTGCCAGAATGCTTTTCACTGGGGACTCCTCTCCTTCTCACCCTTTTATAGAAGTGGTAGGTCCACAGATATTGCACGTTACATTTTTTAAACTTTTTTTTTTAGTGTGTCGGTTTCTCTTTTTTTTAAAGTGATTTTTATTATATGGGATGATGTTGAGAGGGGCAGGAAGATGTTAAAACCAGAAAACATCAGGGAAAGCTTACTTTACAAAAGAATTCATGATGGAGAGATGATGTCAGCCACTCCTCACTCCCATACCCACTTTCCTCATCTCTGTAAAGTCCTCAGGACGAAGGTCTCCTATTGGTTGCTATTGTAGGCGTCCTATCATGATGCTGCAGTAACTCCAGGGTCTCTTGGCTGTGAGATCCTTGTGACCTCCTTATTCTGTGGGATTCTTCTCAGTACATTTCCACGCATCTTCCATAAAAGAACCATCCAGTATGTAGGAACCTTCTCCTGGTGTTCTTAATTGTTCATGGATATAAGAGCAATGCTCAGTGACCAATTATCCCTTGTGCTCCCTGTCTTCAATAATGTGCTTCTTAGTATTAATCAGAAGGTACTGAAATCTGTGGTATATTTGTAGAAAACATGAAAGAGAAATGGAGCTTTCTAGTGGTGTTGGAGGCTGCTTTATTCTATTTGGTTCCGAAATACAGAATGTCATCGCTGGCCCAGATGGACCTCGGAGCTCATTGTCCTGTTAGGAACCTGAAGCATTACAGTGGAAGGTAAAGCCAGCATTCACACCCAGGTGTGATCAGATGGTTGTACTTGGGAAACTTGTCCAAGTCCATCTATTTTGCCAACACAGGAACAGGGACCATAGACTTATTGATGGATTGAACTCAAGGAATTGAAGTTCCACAGAGATGGGAGTGGCCATTCTGTGCCTGAAAAATCACAAGGAAGGAGGTCCCGCAGTGCCCCGGGCCCCAGGGTGGAAAAGAGCTGAGACTCTCATCTCCAAAATATACAGAGAATTGACTTTAATTTATAAGAAATCAAGCCATTCTCCAATTGATAAATGGTCAAAGGATATGAACAGACAATTTTCAGATGATGAAAATAAAACTATTTCCACTCATATGAAAGAGTGTTCCAAATCACTATTGATCAGAGAAATGCAAATTAAGACAACTCTGAGATATCATTACACACCTGTCAGATTGGCTAAGATGACAGGAAAAGATAATGATGAATGTTGGAGGGGATATGGGAAAACTGGGACACTAATGCATTGTTGGTGGAGTTGTGAAAGAATCCAACCATTCTGGAGAGCAATTTGGAACTATGCCCAAAAAGTTGTCAAACTGTGCATACCTTTTGACCCAGCATTGCTGTTATTGGGATTATATCCCAAGGAAATACTGAGGAGGGGAAAGGGACCTGTATGGGCCAAAATGTTTGTAGCAGCTCTTTTTGTAGTGGCTAGAAACTGGAAAATGAATGGATGTCCATCGATTGGAGAATGGCTGGGTAAATTATGGTATATGAAGATTATGGAATGTTATTGTTCTGTAAGAAATGACCAACTGGAGGAATACAGAGAGGCCTGGAGAGACTTACATCAACTGATGCTGAGTGAAATGAGCAGGACCAGAAGATCACTGTACATTTCAACAACAATACTGTATGAGGATGTATGCTGATGGAAGTGGATATCTTCAACATAGAGAAGAGCTAATCCAATTCCAATTGATCAATGATGGACAGAATCAGCTACACCCAGAGAAGGAACACTGGGAAATGAGTGTAAACTGTGAGCATTTTTTTTCTTCCCAGGTTATTTTTACCTTCTGAATCCAATTCTTCCTTTGCAACAACAACAACAACAAAATTCAGTTCTGCACATATATATTGTACCTAGGATATACTATAAGATATTTACTATGTATGGGAATGCCTGCCATCTAGGGGAGGGGGTGGAGGGAAGGAGGGGAAAAGTTCGGAACAGAAGGGAGTACAAGGGATAATGTAAAAAATTACCTATGCATATGTACTATCAAAAAAAGTTATAATTATAAAATTAATTTTAAAAAAAGAATAGTTCAGTCTATTCAGAAATTAAGGTGATGGGAAAACAAAAAATTTCAATAAAATTAAGAATACATTTTATTAAAAAAAAAAAAAAAAAGAAAAGAGCTGAGACTTGGGAAGGAGGTCTAAAGAAAGACAGTTTTCCACAGGCAAATATTTGCCAGCATTACACTTTGTGAGGCATGGAAGTTTGAATGCCAAGCCGGGGCCCCGGCATCTGAGCCCATTGCAGGGCAGCGAGCTCAGGCAAGAGGAGGATGCTCACTGTCACAAAGGACAAAGACAGAGCCGGAGTCAGGAGCCACTTCGTCACCTTGTGATGGACCACTTCACATGGTGCTCCCACCGACTCTGTGAATCTGGGTTGGACCCCTCTAGGCATTCTGTTTAATCTTCTGAGTCTGCAAATGGAGCTGTTTTCCTGAGAGGACTCTTCCCCCTTGACCTTGAAACAGATGCAATCCGGAGCCCAGGGGCAGCTGTGGCTTATGTGTGTGAGACTCCTACTCTCTGGTTTCCTTGGGCCAAGATGGCCTCAGTTTGCCTGCCGAGGCTGAGCGGGCAAGGTCCTGAGGTTTGGAGCCCGAGGGACCCAGTCCACTGGGTCATTTTGTAGATTGGAAAATCCAGTCCCAAAGTGGGAATGTGATTCATACAAAGTCAGCAATGCAATAAGTAGCAGTCGTGATCTGAACCCAGGTCTTCTGACTTTAAATTCTTTTCCTACCACACCTCCCTTCCTTCACAGAGCTTGAGTGAACTGTTACCAATTTATTGGCAAAAAATACCTATTAGTAAGATCCCACTGAGGTTCATTAAAACAAATGGTAAGTATGTGGTGATGTGGCTTTTTCTTCTCCTTTGTCAAGAAGTCAAAACATTTAGATAAACTTTTATGAAATGAAAGCTGTTTCCAAAGAGAGAGGAAAACTAACCCAGTGATTTCTTGAATTCTTTCAGGATGAGACAGACCAGGAAAAAGATGAGGAGCTGGACCTGAAAAGAAGTTTTTCATATAAAGACTCCGTCTGTGATAGTGATCCAGAATACAGGTACGGAGAGGCCTGGACGAAGCGATACAAGCAGCCTCGCAGCTAAAGCTGCTCTGGGGGACAAGAGGGAGCCCCCAAAGCTACCTGGGGATTTCATTTTCCAATCCACCCTGTAAGAGACACAGGCTGCGCAGTAATGGGCTTTTCTAATAGAGTTCATTGTAGATCTTGTCGATCTCTTCCCTTCGCGTCTTGTGGTGAACAATGTGTGTGCGGCTGCCCTACAGACCTTTATTTTCAGGACGCTCTCAGTGACAACAATGTTCTCCAGTTAAAGATCAGTTTGCATAATTTTAGCCCAAGAGAAAAATGTTTTCTAAAAAGCGAGTCAGTTCTGTTTCCATCTCTGAACTTCAGAAATGGTTCTGTTATTCATCATTCTGGTCTTGACTCTTTGTGGCCCCATTTGGGGTTTTCCTGGGAGAAATGCTGACGGGCTTGGCCACCTCCTTCTCCCGCTCAAGAGGAAACAGGCGAATCGGGTTAGGTGACTTGCCCAGGCTCACACAGTTGGAAGCGCCTGAAACAGATTTGAATTCGTGCCCCCTGACGCCAGACCCAGAGCTCCTCCCACTGCACTCCTCTGCTGATTCCAGCTGATGCTCACTCTTTTATTCCTACACCTTTGCTTTCTGCAGTGCGGCCCAGGGTCACGCCAGCTCTGACTGACTGCCTCCTGCTCCCTCCTCCTTGGGGAGCTTTTAAACCCAAGTATAAAACTTTACATTTGGGCTTCATAAGTTTCTGTCTGCCACAGAAGCCTGGCTGGTCTTGTTAGGGGCGCTCTCTGCCCGTGATGCCCTCCAGCAGGCTCCCAGCAGCCTTCTTGCCCGCCATCTATGCACAGCTTTTGAGGCAAGACGACGCGAGTTTTCTCTGAGCTCATTCCTTGTAGCTCCCATTGCCCTTTGCTGTCACGTGTCTCCGGAGGAGAAGGAGTGGTTGGAGAAAGCAGCACTTTGGGCCCAGTGCCATCTGGTCCTGGCCCCTAGGTCATTCAGGAGGGTCTTGTGGCCATCTTCAGCAAATGTCTCTTTCTCAAATACATCAAAATGTAATTATGGACCAGTCAGCCACATAAATGGTCAGCGCGTGGCCCTCAGGGACCTTCATGTGCCGAGGAGTGGCCCCCATTACAGGTGGGCTTCGACTTCCCCCTGCCTGGCACACATTTGGGCAGGCACGTGGGCCAAGTTCAGCAAAGATCTATAGGACAACCGCCTCAGGATTCATTAGTAACTTTTAATTACCTCTAATAATATCTTGTGGCTGCGAAGTTGCAGCCTTTCAAAATCATATCTTGCCATTATGTAATTATGTGCTTTGTACGTCTTTTTTATTTAATTTTTTTTTAGTTATGGAGCATTTATTTTTCCTCCCACTCACTGCAAGGAAAAATAACTCCAAACTCTTCTAACAGATAAGTCTGACAAAATACCCTCTTTCTTGGACTTCCTTTTCGGGTCTCAGGACTTGTCCCCCGAGAATTGGTCTCCAAGGTGGTGTGGCGTGGGAGCCATGTTCCCGGCTCTGCGCTCTTCCCTCGGCCCCAGTTCAGGCCGGCCTTCTCCGGCTCATTTCTGACAGCCCAGTAGCAGGGTCTCCCCAGCCAGATGCCAGGACTGGGGCACCCATTCCCCTGTCTGCCTTAGGGCCGCAGGGCGGCCTCCTCCTTGGAGAGCTCAGAGATGTCTTTACCTGACCGTGTGCCAGAGGATGGTGGGAGAGGTGGGAAGTGCATCCAGTGGCCTGGGTCCCCAGACCCTCCTGGCCCTCCCAGCTCTCCCCCAGCTCTCTTCCCTCACCACTCCCGAACTAGCTGTTGTCTTTTCTTTCCCCCACGTGGTTCTGTTCTTCCCTTGAGTCCCTGGGAGGCAGTTGCTCCAAGGGAGGCCGATGGCTTAATGACTTGCCCAGAATCATACAAGTAGGGTTGAAAAAGCAAATGAAAGGGTTTTATTGCCAGCTTTAGAAAAGTCAAAGTACAGATGGTAGGAGGCCCACAGCTCTCATTCTAGGGCTGGTCAAAGGAATTCTCTCTCCTTGCCCTAGGTAGGCTGAACCCAGCTTCCCTTGGCCCACTGAAGGGGCGTGGCTAATAAGGGCTCAACAGCTGTGAAGTAGCAAGGTGGGCTACAGACAGATAGCATTAAGCAAAGAAGTGGAGCCTCCTCGAAGCTTTCCTCACCTAACGGCCAGAGGCCGGCCACGGTCCTGCTGGCAGAGCTGGAGCTCACATCCGGTCTTTTTCTATTGATGTCATTTGTGTCAGTGCTGGTGCCGTGGCTCAGGTGACAGTGGGAGCTGTGAAGGAGCCGGTGTTCCCCTCTGTGACCTAAGGTGTCAGCCATGGTGGCCGGCATGATGCCCGGGAGTCACCCTGGCGGGCTCTCAGCAGGAGGTGAAGGACCTTGGGCAGCTGGAGAGAGCCGGAGGCCGGGATCACACCCCTGCTGCCGGCCCTGCCCAGGCCCTGAAGAGGCCTTAGTTGCCTGGGCCCGGGCCTCCCTCCCTGCCTCACAAGCCCCACTTATGCACCCCATGTCAGCAGTCAGGGCTCCTTGGATCAGCCGCCAGGGCAACCACACAAACGTCATTGTCCCCATTTTACAGACAAGAAGACTGAGACCCAAAGCCATCCAGGCACTGTCTCCATTTCCTCCTGTTGTGCCTATAAGCCAGGCCTCTGGCCTGGACCTCTTGCTCAGGCCTCTGGCCTGGACCCCTTGCTCAGGCCTCTGGCCCGGACCTCTTGCTCAGGCCTCTGGCCCGGACCCCTTGCTCAGGCCTCTGGCCCGGACCCCTTGCTCAGGCCTCTGGCCTGGACCTCTTGCTCAGGCCTCTGGCCCGGACCCCTTGCTCAATCCTCTGACCTGGACCCCTTGCTCAGGCCTCTAGCCCGGACACCTTGCTCAGGCCTCTGGCCCGGACTTGGACTCAGGCCTCTGGCCCGGACTTGGACTCAGGCCTCTGGCCCGGACCCCTTGCTCAGGACTGGCCCGGATCCCTTGCTCAGGCCTCTGGCCCGGACCCCTTGCTCAGGCCTCTGGCCCGGATTTGGGCTCAGGCCTCTGGCCCGGACCCCTTGCTCAGGCCTCTGGCCCGGACTTGGGCTCAGGCCTCTGGCCCGGACCCCTTGCTCAGGCCTCTGGCCCGGACCCCTTGCTCAGGCCTCTGGCCCGGACCCCTTGCTCAGGCCTCTGGCCCGGACCCCTTGCTCAGGCCTCTGGCCCGGACTTGGGCTCAGGCCTCTGGCCCGGACCCCTTGCTCAGGCCTCTGGCCCGGACCCCTTGCTCAATCCTCTGGCCCGGACTTGGGCTCAGGCCTCTGGCCCGGACCCCTTGCTCAGGCCTCTGGCCCGGACCCCTTGCTCAGGCCTCTGGCCCGGACCCCTTGCTCAGGCCTCTGGCCCGGATCCCTTGCTCAGGACTGGCCCGGATCCCTTGCTCAATCCTCTGACCCGGACCCCTTGCTCAGGCCTCTGGCCCGGACCCCTTGCTCAGGCCTCTGGCCCGGACTTGGGCTCAGGCCTCTGGCCCGGACCCTTGCTCAGGCCTCTGGCCCGGACCCCTTGCTCAGGCCTCTGGCCCGGACCCCTTGCTCAGGCCTCTGGCCCGGACCCCTTGCTCAGGCCTCTGGCCCGGACCCCTTGCTCAGGCCTCTGGCCCGGACCCCTTGCTCAGGCCTCGGCCCTGAGCCTTGCTCAGGCCTCTGGCCCGGACTTGGGCTCAGGCCTCTGGCCCGGACCCCTTGCTCAGGCCTCTGGCCCGGACCCCTTGCTCAGGCCTCTGGCCCGGACCCCTTGCTCAGGCCTCTGGCCCAGACACCTTGCTCAGGCCTCTGACCCGGACCCCTTGCTCAGGCCTCGGCCCGGACCCCTTGCTCAGGCCTCTGGCCCGGACTTGGACTCAGGCCTCTGGCCCGGACTTGGACTCAGGCCTCTGGCCCGGACCCCTTGCTCAGGCCTCTGGCCCGGATCCCTTGCTCAGGACTGGCCTGGATCCCTTGCTCAGGCCTCTGGCCCGGACCCCTTGCTCAGGCCTCTGGCCCGGACCCCTTGCTCAGGCCTCTGACCCGGACCCCTTGCTCAGGGCTCTGGCCCGGACCCCTTGCTCAGGCCTCTGGCCCGGACCCCTTGCTCAGGCCTCTGGCCCGGACCCCTTGCTCAGGCCTCTGGCCCGGACCCCTTGCTCAGGCCTCTGGCCCGGACCCCTTGCTCAGGGCTCTGGCCCGGACCCCTTGCTCAGGCCTCTGGCCCGGACCCCTTGCTCAGGCCTCTGGCCCGGACCCCTTGCTCAGGCCTCTGACCCGGACCCCTTGCTCAGGGCTCTGGCCCGGACCCCTTGCTCAGGCCTCTGGCCCGGACCCCTTGCTCAGGCCTCTGGCCCGGACCCCTTGCTCAGGCCTCTGGCCCGGACCCCTTGCTCAGGCCTCTGGCCCGGACCCCTTGCTCAGGGCTCTGGCCCGGACCCCTTGCTCAGGCCTCTGGCCCGGACCCCTTGCTCAGGCCTCTGGCCCGGACCCCTTGCTCAGGCCTCTGGCCCGGACCCCTTGCTCAGGCCTCTGGCCCGGACCCCTTGCTCAGGCCTCTGGCCCGGACCCCTTGCTCAGTCCTCTGACCCAGACCCCTGACTTGGGCTCCGCCTCTGCGCAATTTCACAGCTTCCTTGGCCACGCCTGGGATTCCATCAGGTTACAGTGCCCCTTCCCTGAGCCACACCCCAAGCTGTCCGCAATGGCCTGCCTGGGGCTGACCGCGCCAGCCCGGGGCCTCCTCTCAGGGCACAGGTCACCTCTGCCCCACAGGCGGCCCCTCCCCTGCTGTGTCCGACACCATGATTGTTGCCTAAGTCCGGTGGCAGGAAAGGGAAGCTTCTGAAGGGAAGGAGCTGAGCCAAGGCCTGCCCAAAGTGGGAGCACGGTTCGCCTCTGGGAAGGACTGATCATCAAACCCAAGGAGGAAGCTGGGGTTCTCCTACCATGGGGAAGTCCAGGACTCGAACCCAGGTCCTGGCCCTAAACCTGTGCTCAGTGAATCTTGCTTCGTAGCATCTCCTTTTAGCCAGCATTTGTTTGTGCTTCCTGCCTGCCAGTCTCCTTGCCAATGAAGCACTGGGAACAATAGCCAAGCCTCACCTCAAGGTGGGGTCAGTAGCTGCTCTGGTCTGGGCGGTTCTCCGGGGCGCAGACCCCCACGTTCGGCTCCTTAACTTGTTGGGTTCTTCCAAGCGCTGACCAGGCCCCCCATCGTCCCCTTCTCCGCCTGCCAGCACCGACCCTCGGGGTTTGACTAGACGTGACCCGCTTGACTTTTTACAAAACCGCCTGTTTCCCACAATTTCCCTGGTGGTTCTGTGGCTGCCTATGAGCCCCCAAGGACGGGTCGTCACACAGACCCGGCTCCTACCTGACAGGCGCATCTGCCTTGGGGAAGGCGGGATTGAATCAAGGTGGCAGTAACCAGATGGGGGAGCCGTCCCTGCCGGCCATTGTAACCAGATCGGGGAGCCGTCCCTGCCGGCCATCTGCTAGAACAGGGGCCGCCCCCGAGCCGCTCTCAAATCGCCCGCCATGATAACGTTAGCCAGACGGCGCTTTTCCTCTCCTT